>NC_045739.1:2108954-2291454 GCF_008692095.1 Etheostoma spectabile | reverse complement strand
ACAGTGAAGCTGTGCCTTTGAGTGCTGTTTTGCCTGCCTGTGGGCTAGAGCTCCTCTGCTTTGACTTTGTTACCCATGCTGAACACGTCACCCACCTCATAAACCCCCCACCCTCCTCTGACTTTTTCAAATGAACAAATCTGATTGAGCGAATGCCATTACCTGGGTAAATGAATGATTCCTAGAGGACTGGACAAGGCCTAACACCACCCTGAGGGTAAAGCTTATTATCGCTGCAAACTCCAAAGAGGAGAGAGGCGGCGGTGGAGCCTGCGTGCACTTTGTCAGAGGCCTGCATTTCCATATTAATCTGCCACATTTAGGCATCTGAGACAGAGAGCCTCCTGTCACGCTTCTTTGATAACAGAGCAGTTAGCTTTTTCCCCTCATGTATAAATATGTATAATTCTGATAAGATTAATTGAAACGCCTAAGTATACAGTGGTAGGAGATGAGTGGGAGGGAGAGAGAGGGAGACAGCAGGAAGGATAGGAAACACATTATGTTGCCAAAGCATGCATATTAGACTAGCCTCTGCCTCAGACCTACTCCAGGGTGGGTGCCTGGGCTCTCTCTTTCAGGTCCAAAGTGCCTTGAATTGAAAATAGCATCTACCTAACAGTCCTAAAAACAGCTGAGCGAATACGTTTTTGCGCAGAGCCGATAAATACGGCGTGGAGCCTCTGACACCGAAGCCTCACCCCAATTTCCAGTGCTCTGGAGGAGATCAGATAGCCCCGTGTCATTTGATTTTCTGCCTTATCTCCTCTGCGCCTATCTTTTTGTCTCAAGCGGAGTTACATTTTAAGAAGCACACACTCCTAGTATCTTTTGAAGGACAAAACCCAGAATTATATCAAAACAAATAATAGAATTGCACTGTTAGAGAGGGCCATTCTGCCGTTTGATTGATACCAAGTGCTGATGTAGGCATGTCCTTCAAGTGGCATTTGGGATGCAAATCTGTTGAAGTACATGTTGAGATTGCA
This sequence comes from Etheostoma spectabile, assembly GCF_008692095.1. Classification (NCBI taxonomy): domain Eukaryota; kingdom Metazoa; phylum Chordata; class Actinopteri; order Perciformes; family Percidae; genus Etheostoma; species Etheostoma spectabile. The sequence goes on along the minus strand of NC_045739.1, from coordinate 2,290,465 downwards.
GGAATTTGCAAAGTTCTTAGTTCATGAGTGCCATTTATGATCGGGCCTCTGCGATGGGTGACATTACGGATGCTGTAAACTAGGACACAATTTATACTTTGTGTATATTCCACACAGTCGTTGAGCAGTTCCACTTTTCAAACTGACCAATAAAAGTGTCTGTTTAATAGTTGTTTTCTGCAAAGTATGCTGAGTACCAAACAAGAGAGGGCAGTGAGTGAGGAGAAAACAGCAGGAGAGAGGGAGGTGTGGGAGAGTGGAGGTGAGGGATCCTGAGACAGATGAAAGAGGGAGAGAGAAAGCAGACGAGGAGTCGGAGCGAGGGAGGAGACAAAGACAGTCCCTGGTGCGCAGCTTGAGTTGACTGACGGCGAGAAGAGAGGACTGTAGAGAGGGAAAGGGAGGAGGAAAGGGAAGAAGGGAGATCAGCAAGAAGTGAGCACGTCAGTGTGTGAGTGGCGTCTCTCATTAGAAGGTGCTGTCAGGGGCCACAGAGGGGGGACTGCAGGGACCCCACCTCCCCCTTCTCCTCCCTTTCCACTGGCCCCTGAGATCCGGCCGGGAAAATGATTGATGAGTGATACCAAGATAAACACGCGCCCTGGCCCCCAAAGGCAGCCCTGCAAAAGGATGCATGCAGCATTATAAATAAACCTTGTGGAAAAAAAACTTTCAAATAAACAACAAAACAATGTAAAACATCTGTTCTGATTTTGAATAGTGTTAGGGAAGACATAAATCAACCCAGCGTTTGTTCTTTGCTATGATGTGAGTCTTTTTAGATTTTTGTGTTCCTAGTTTTGTGTTTGTGCGTGTTGTGCCTATGCATGTGTGCAGTGAGTGCAAGGCTAACAAGGCTTGCCAGCTGACTGGTTGGTTAAGCCCCCCTCAACACTGCCTCCGCAGCAGCTTGGGCAGGCTCATTCACTGTGAGACCCCAAACACAGAGGAAAACCTGCGTGTGTGTGTGTGCGTGTGTTAGTGTGTGTGCGTGCATGTGTGTGTGTGTGTGTGTAAAACTGATGTGCAATGTGATGTGGACTCCACAATACAAACAAATACACATGTTCAACTGCTCACTAATTGTTGTGTAAATCATAAATGTTTTATGCTACACTTTCTGTTAATGTTTAACACTGAGTGCCAAACGCCTCTGTTACAAATCGAAGTGGAAACGCAGATTATCATCAAATAGTTATATTATATCATTAGGAGCCTACAGGCTGTGGTCTGGTGGAGGGAGAATGAATTATGAATGGAGTGTGAGGGAGGATCTTTGCTTCCCTCTAGGGACTTCTAACACCACAACTCATTTAAGTTGGATGAATGAGAGATATGAAAAGGAAGCCCCCCTTTCTCCCACACCCCCATGCTGCTTGCCTTATACACTGCCCTTCATGTAATTTACTCTGTGAGAAGAAGTGTCACTTTAGCTGCTTGCAGCTCACACACTTCTCATTGGGAGAAATGTATGCTGAAGGGTGCTTTGTTCATTGTCAAACTGTGCATACCAATGCTGAAAAACACCATAAAGAAGTCTTGTCATCTAAGTCACTGGTGCATTTTCTGCCTGGCGCCGACTCGTGTCGAGCCTCTTTGTACATCTCCAAAATGAGTCCCCGAGCTGTGCTGTAGCTTTGCCTAAAAATTATTCTCATCTCATCTTTCTCTTTTTTGCTCTCCCTCTCTCTGTCCGCTCTCCACGGATCCAGGCCGCAGAATGGGTCGATGATATTGTACAATAGGAAGAAGGTGAAGTACAGAAAGGATGGCTACTGCTGGAAGAAGAGGAAAGACGGGAAGACCACACGGGAGGATCACATGAAGTTGAAAGTGCAGGGAGTTGAGGTGAGTGCGCTTACAAGAGTTTGGATTTAGAGGGAGTGAACGGGTGGAACAGGTGAGGTGGGGGCTGGTATGGAGCAGGCGAGAGCCAGCCTTCACCATGACACAGACAAACATAGGTCTACAGTGAGCTCTCCCCTGGCTGTAATGGAGACAGTCGCATGCTGCAGTCGGCCCGTGTCTCCAAGGAGCCTTACCAAGAAACAATGCGGCACAACAATAGTTTTCCCTGGGAAGCCAGTGGAGTGGAACCGATTGTTTGTACCTTATTAAGGCTCTGGATGTTGCCTTTGCTCCAGAGAGCCTACATTAATCTTGCTGGCTCAAAGCAGTACTGTGGAGCTAACGTTCCCTCACCTCACTCCACGTCACTCCCTATACCAGCCGCTGCCATAAAAGGCCCAGATGTATCTGTCCTTGGCTCACACAGGCTCAATCTTGCTCAAACTGAGGTGGTGGAGATGCAGTGTTGGCACCCTGGCTGATTTATAATCAGTCCCATATATGAGACCAGACAAGTCCCATTCCCAGAATCCTTTACTTCTTTTGCTTTCAGTAGTGCTAAAGTTTGGGTTTCTGGTGTCTTTCACAAGCACTGATGCCAAGTGTCGAGATAGAGTAGAGTTCGAGATTGGTCTCCTATTTGTGTGTGTGCACATGTACACACACAAACACACACAGTTACACAATTCCCGTACACATAACCACACACCTCAGGGAGTGGTGCTGTGAGTCTGGGTCACACATTGTGACAAAGACAAACAAGGCATTCTCCCAACCGGGGATCTGCTTTCTGTTTGTACTCCTTCAGATATTTGTCAATCCAAGAAAATGGCCTCTTCCTTCGCCTTCCCAGCTCAGTGCCAACTCTCGTCCTGCAGTGGTCTGATAACCTGTTGGGAGTACACACATCCTTCCTTTTGGGCTGTTACATATTTTTCCAGTTTCTGACATTTTTGATATTACAGAGGGTTTAGTAAGCTCTTCTGCATTGATTTGGTTATATCAACATGTGAATACTGACTTTGTACAGAAATGCTTAGAATGTAGGCTCTGTCTTTGTCAATCCTCACAGAATACATGTTAGCCTGCACAGAAAGTGGTTGTGAAGCGATGGTGCCATTGACAGAACTAGCTGGCATGATGACTGACCCATTAGTTCTGTCCCCTTAAAGTGTCCCTTCTGAAATGGGTATGAGTATGATATGGTAAGAGTAGTTGGCTCTTCTCTGGTAAAAATTGCTTGTACAATTTTTACAAGAGCCAGCTGTTCCCCCAAACCAGCCTGAATCATGCATAAACTATATAAATAACCATATATCTAAAGCAGAACATTAAAGTAGCAACAGATGTCAGTTACTTCTGCTGTCTGCGGCCCACTTCAGCACACATGGAAGCACTGCACCCCCAACAGAATGCTGTAGTGCATGCCACTGTCCTATTTTGCAGCATCAATGCTGGTCAATGCTCTAGAAAAGCAGCTGTTTTTCTTTAAAGCAACTCTCTCAACTGGCACATCACAGCCACTGTATCTTTGGTATTTCATTTGGCCAGTGATAGCGCGTGTTCTTTTGTGATCTTGTAGCTGTCACAATGGACAAGAAGAAAAATACTGTTACTTTATATGTATAAAAATATCCAGACCTCTGTGACCACCAGTCCCAGCTTTATGAAAATAATATTTAAGACATATAAATATTATAATATTTTAGACATTTCCTGCCAAGCCATAGCTGAAAAGATTGGCTCTTAAAGGTGAGGAATCACGTGAAATAAAAGACAAAAGACTCTTGAATTCAGGGCAGCACTCCAGATTCACTTTATGTGCATATGTCTTGTTCACTGAGTGTAACAGTCCATCCTGTGATTTTGCTTTGTGAGCTCCAGTATGTTGTAACCAGTCTAATTTACCAGAGCTAATTGCTGTGTGAGCAACAGTGCCAGTGCAAGTTGTGAAGGTGAGCTTAGTAGAGAGAGAACTAGAGTGGGAGGGAGAGAGAGAGAAAGAGGGAGGAGAGAGAGAGAGAGAGAGAGAGAGAGAGAGAGAGAGAGAGAGAGAGAGAGAGAGAGAGAGGGAGGGAGCACAGTTAGGCTGACTTAGGGCTGCAAAGCCACATGGGATACTGCTATTTCACATGGTGTACATAAAAATACAGTGCATGCATTATGTGTGCTGAGTAACGCTGTTGAGACTGTGTTGTGTGTGAGTACACATCCACATCCTGTAGTCTTGGAAGACCTGAGTCATGTCCTTTAAACACTTCACCCCTTAAGACTGACAGAGAGAAGTGATCCATCACTGTTGTGGATCAGCCAGACTATGATGGGAACCATGACCCATCATGCACAGTCATGATTACTGTAAGTACATACAAATGACTTGGCCTTTGCCATCTGTACAGTAAATGTACGAGACCACAGGAGAGGATAAAACACTCTATTTCTGCTTACTACTCTATTTAGATGGAGAAGAGAAAGATCCATTTAAATACATAATTCATGTCATTCTTTTACAAGGCGGAACACAAAGAGTTGACATAACTTCAGCATAACCTCACTTGTTTTACAGGGGAGTCTTTACATCACTCTTGCTTTGCTCTAGCTGCTCTGATTCCCCAGCCACCCAGTGCTTAATAGAGGCAATGTGGTTATTACATGGGCCAGGTTTAGTGCACAGAGAGGACAAATGTTGTGGGTGGTTCAGGCCAGTGATGTTCAGTGGCTCCGGCGAGAGAAAGGCTGCGAGACCGGGAGCGAGGGGCCTTCTGGGGCCTGCAAGAGGCAGCCTAGCGTGGCAGGAGTAGATGTCAGCGTGTGCTGCTGCTGCTGTCCTGTTTGCTACGCAGTGCTGGCTCAGCAGCCCATGTAAACCAAGGCTCCACTCTCTTTCTTTCTCCCTGCCTCTCTCTACCTTCTGTATGTCTTTCTCTCTTCCACCACTTTTTCTCTGTCTTTCATTTCCCCCCATTTTTTAATTATTTTGCTAGGTTTTTCATTGTCCTGCTCTGCTACCACCTCTCTGCCTCCTTGCTGCCCTTTTCTCTCCTCCGCACCTCCTCCCTCCAAGTCCACTGTCCAGACAGACAGAACCTTGAGCTGGACGGTAATGCTCCCTGTTCCCTAAAATTGGAGCGCAGGGCATGTTGCGGCATTAGCGCTTAACAGGCCGTGAAATAGCAGCCTGCCTTCCTGACGTCTCCTCCATCACTCCAGGTGAGTTGGCCAGACGGCTGGATAAATGAGCAAGTGGCACCCCCAGCAACCAGCATGCATTTTAGGCAACTGAGGAGAGGTGTCCATCAGTGGTTATCTCACCACACCTGGCTCTTACCAAGTTGTTCACCAGCTCTTGGTCATAGCCAAACTTCCATGGGGATCCTTGCAACCACTGTAATGAGAATGTTCAGTGTCCATCAGTCAGGATCCTCGGTTACACCAGGTTTGGATTGGCTTTATTCTCCCACAGAGTGATGTCATCTTAATTCAGGCTGTAGGTCTCATTGTATGCATATAGCTCTAGCATCCCCTGGCTTCTTGTCGTGAAATAGCAGAGACCTCAAACACATCTGCTTTAACAAACTCAATCTGATCTCTGTTTTGCTTCTTGTCAAGCCTCTTCCCCAACCCTAGCACCTGTTCTTATCTGATTAGCTGTTAATGTCGGCTTAACCCCCCCATCTCCTCCACCCCTTCTTCTTTCTCCCCATTATTCCTAAGCTTTAATAAACTCCCTAAAATGCAGATCGATTTTCTCTTAAGTGAAGGTGGCAGTGCCTCTGACTTATTTCATTACCACAGGCTAATTATACCGATTGAAATGAGCTTCTCCTCTTAAGGTGTGTTGTGCTGCTCTGCGCCCCCATGCTTACTAGATTTTAATGCCAATACAGTTCTCTACCAATTCCCTACGTCCCATTCCTGCCTCAGCTCCACCCCACCATCCCTTCACCCAGCCCTCTCACCCTTCACCACCTAAATTATCAGCTGGTGCGTCTTTAGCCCCCGTAACTTGTCATTTCATGTTGGATCCACCCTAATGTGTGATTTCAACTGGGCAACTGTGCAATGGAGGAAGGTAATGGAGCATGCTGGTGGCTCAATCGCCTCTGTTCATTGATAATAATGAAGACAAATGTCAAAACATTAGTTGCTAATGTTGTAATGGAGTGGATGCTAGTGGATGCGCGCTGGATGCTACACTGCATTGGCTTTCAATATCACATTACCTTCAATATTTAACTCCTCTTTTTTACTATTAGTATAGCCCTTTCTATACTTGTACTTTTGTCTGCTAGTTAAAACAAGATGGGGAAAACATCACATTCCACACTTTCCACAAGTCAGTGGCATATCTACATGAAATAGAGTTGCTTTGGGTGGCTGTTTGTGTTTTCAGTAGCAGTGGTAGTAGCACTGATTTACTGATGCAGTGGCTGATATCACCAGATTGTTAGGCCAGATGTGAGGGGGCACTAAACAAACCCCTGTTTCTGAGAGGAGGTGACACTGTGCATTCTCTCCCTCATGCCCCTGCTCCAAGTCAACTGTGAAATTAAGATCATATTCCTGATACAAGCAATGCCTGAAGCAAGAAAGTTTGTATTTTCCATTTTTATTCAAACTTACAGGCTGTCTTTCAGACAACAGTCAGCTACCTTCTCTGTAAAGACAGTAAATCGATTACAGTTTCCTTTGCCTTCTCTCTTCCCCTGGAAGCCTGCTTTGTCATTCACTTTTATTCTTTGCCTTGGAGCTCACGCAGATAGCTCTTTATTTTTGAATTACCTGATTGTGGGGAGTTAAGACCAATCTGTGTGTGATATTTCAAAGAACAGTTACCATGGTTATAAAACCTAACTTGTTCTCACATACAAGTGCAGTAGTAGAGTAATAGTCAATAAGCAGTTGCATAGGCACAGGTGTATGGTTTTGTTACCACATGTCTTATGTCTATTTATTCACGCTAATGCAAAGTGAACAATAAACTAGGGAAGAGAGAATAGAGTGGATACAAATGGAATTATTACTAAGGCCTTTATTGAAAATTGCAGCATTTAGCTTTAAATGATGCCATGCATAGGAGGTAGGCTATCCATTTTAGTTATTGTGTGATCTTTTTTTTATGCAGCACAGTAGATTAAATCAGTAATCCCCTCTCCAGCATAATGGCTTAATGGGGGTTGTTATGTTGTTATTAGCGACTGAACCAAAGCCTTCCCACATGAACGCCTTACTCCCAGCATTGGGAGCGTCCACTTTACCCATGGTTTTCCTTTAAGACCACAGTAATTACTTTTCCCCTCTTACTTCTTACAATTGCCAAATCACCCAGCAGCAGTTAAGTCCTCAGTCTGCCTTTCATGCTGACCCCGCTATCACCGTTTCAATCCAGCAACAGGATATGAGGGGCTAATTTTGGAAAGGTTGCTGTAAAGAGGGCCTGTCGCAAAGCTGTGCATTATCGACAGCTTCCCTAATTCAATTTACCACTAGTGCCCACATGTTCTAGTGTTGTCACAATGAGGCATCTCCATTGGGTCCCATTCTTGTGAAGGGTTAGGAGGAAATGTTCCCAAGAATGCGGCCTGAGAAATATTTTAATTTGCAGCAAAGCTTGAAGAATTTGACTTCCATTTAAAGACTGGCTTTATTGAGGCTCTTCCCTCTCACCACTGCAGCTCCTGACCTCCCTCCTGGGCTCCATTGAAAAATGGAGACCTGTCCAGCAGCTACCCACACCTTCTTCATTGCAACTGTGGTAAAAACCAATTCAGAAACAGGGATGCTTCCCAGTGCTTTGTATGTCACTCATTATCCTTATTAACACTGTTGGTGCGCCAAATCAAGTGAGTTTGTCAGCGTTTAATGTATGTATCCCCCATGGGAGCAGCAGAGCTGTACCAACTCCAGATATGCATGTGTATGTAGGGGGCATAGGTTTGTAGAGAGGCTGAAGAAAACAGAGCACTGTAGGCAGTGAGCAGGCTTTGCATGAAACTGTGGTTTGCTCTGGGTCTGTGAATTCTCCCTTTGTTTGGTCTTGTAAGCGAAACACAGATCTCTGGACAACACGGGGCCTGGGGTTTATGTTAAAGAGCAACCTTCAGCAAGGCTTCTCCCTTCTACCATTTCTCACATCCAGGCCAGAAATTACCACCACCAAGCGATACAGTGTGCATTGTTATCTACTGAAAGTCCCACTCCGGTCTGAACTCAAACCATTGCTAGACTCAGTTGATTCACTTGAGGGTGGAAAAGGTGGAAGTTCAAAGGAGAGGCAAGTAGATTCAACATCAGTGAAATCTACTTGCAGTAGGAACTCAATTGTTTTTTTAGAAGTGCTGATCCTCATCCCAGCCGCTTCACACTTGGTCGCAGGCCGATGATACCATCAGGACCACATCATCTGCAAAGTACAACAATGAGATCCCCAGCCCACCAAACTGAAACCCCTCCTGATCCCAACTCCGCCTCGATATCCTGTCCATAAATATTACAAACAGGATTGGTGAGAAAGCGCAGCCCTGGCGGAGGCCAACTGTCACCTGAAACCAGTCCGACTGACTGCTGAGAACCCGGACACAGCTCTCGCTTTGGTCATACAGAGATTGGATGGCCCTGAGAAGGGACCCCTCACCCCATACTCCCACAACGGTCTGCCACTCCTTAGGCGTTTTCCACGCAATGTTGAAGAGGCGTGCCATCCAAGACAGACCCTCCTTTCAGCATTTCTGGACAGATTTCATCAATCCCGGGGGCTTTGCCACTGTGGGCTTCCTCCAGGCAGGGTAACTTCACCTTTTCCTCAATGACTCATAGGGGTTTATGATTCATTCTTTGTCTGGCCCCTCACTTGAAACCACTTTGACATGGGAAACCCTACCAGTAGCACCAAGCTCCATATAGCACAGCCCTCAGATTCATAGGGACTCACAAACCTCTCCACCACGATCAGGTGATGGTTCCCGGAGAGGGTGAGCTGAAGATTTGACTAGAATCAAAAAGTGGTTTTCTATTCCTGAAAACCTGTAAAATGCATTATATAAATGGTTAGAAATGCCTCAGATATCTCTTTAGGATATGCCTTTTACTGAACGTGTGACTTTCTCTTTCTTCCCATCTGTCTTTATCTTGTTCACTTTCTTCTCTCTCTCTTTGTTACCTCTATCTGCTTCTTCCCTTTTAAAAAGCAGCTTACCCCACTGGTCTCCGTTAATATGAGGCCATTCCTTTAACAAAGGCAGACCTCTATGTCAAGAGCAGCAGTTTTTTTTGTATGCTTTAAAGCCTTGGCAGAACCATCTCTTCTTTCCCCTGCTGGCTCTGGAACACTTGGTTCCTTTAATATCCTTTAGATAGGGAGCGCAGCACCGGTGTTTAGGATACTACTATACACGGAGGTGCAAGGGCTCTGAGGAGGAATCATCCAGTGACATTATCTCCTCTTTACTCAAAAAGGCAGTACAGCTGGCCCCACAGATCCACAGGAGCTTTTCTGCCTCATCTGCAAAAATATTTGTATATTGACGTTTGCAGTGAGATGAATTTGTTAAACTCAAGCGTCTCGCTCATCGGCAACCTTTATCTTTCGTCTTGCTTGGCTATTTATTCTGCTGGCTTCTGCACATGGCCTATGTATTATTAACCAGCAACACATAGGTTTAGATGTTGCTGCTGTGTTACATTTAAAAACTGCAAAATCAAAATGTAGCATTGCTCCAACATCCACTCTTCAAAGGAGGTATAATGAGTGGAGCGGCACAGTTCAAAGAGAATGGTTAAGTATTTGTATAGAATTATACAGGGTGAGCAACTGTGCTTTCCTCAGAGTGTTATTGAAAGGTTTGATATTTTACATAAAAAGGTGCTAAAGAGGAGTTTAACACAGGAAACAGGTTTAACCCTTCTGCTTTGGGCATCAGAGGAAAAATGAATGCAGATAAGAGTCCCTTTATGAATGCACACATTTTGTTAGTTATCAGGGTGTGTCTTCATGCCTTATATTTCTCTTCTTCCCACCATCTCTTCTTTAAATTGTATTGCATTCCACACTCTCTCTGACTCCATTCCTAGCTGTTACATCAGTGTTAAGCTTGTTCTTTTCAAAGTAATCTGAATAGATGTTTTATTCTATGTCCTCTGCACCACATGCATCATTGTCACTGCTTTTTTCTTTAGCTTCTGTTGATTTTTAATGCTGTGTCTGTTGTTTTTTTGTAGTTTGTCTGTTGTTGTTTTGATATGTATTTTTGTTGTTGATAGTGCTGAAATGAAAGGCAACAACAGATTTCTATTGCACATTGAAATGTGGAAAGAGAATGAGTCATTTGTTTAAGCCCAAGGGGGTGCTAAGCTTGTTCTGCATTGTGTGTCGACACCGGTCCCCTGTTAATGTCACTGTCACTATATTATGATGCATGCATGTAGACAGCTGCACTGACACTCACGCATACTCACACATGATTGCATCTATGTTCATTTGTTCAGTTTCACTTAAAAAATCTCAGGGAATAAAACACGTTATTGTATGTATGTATGAATGTACGTATAGGTGAGTGAATTTCTTCACTGAATGTACACATGAGCCAATATAATAATTTATAAATTTATAAATGGAGCCTATTATTGCTATAAAGTTACATTTTAAGATAACAAAAATAAACTCCTATGTGATAGTTGGAAATGGGAGAGATAAATATTAATCAAAAAGACGGTGGACTGTGGAAAATAAAAGACGAAAAGAAGAGGAGGGAGCAAGAGAGGCTTAGAATGTGGATGGATGGTAAGGGAGGAGGGAGGGTTGGGGAGGGAGGGAGAGGCGAGTGCTGAGCGGAGAGGAGAGAGAAAGCCAGAATGAACGATATATAGCCCCTGGCAAACAGAAAACAATTGTTACACTGCCTCCCATAACCCACTTCAACCTTAAACAGCAGATTTTTTTCACTCAATTAATTTCTACACATTGGAGCAGGGGCCTTGGCTGAAGCCGGGCTTTTATGTGCTCCTGCAGCTGCGAGGCCTATACACATCTCTGTCTCTCTCTCCTCTCTGTCTCTAGCTTTCTTTTCTTCAGAAAATGAACATTCGGCAATTGAATAGACTGGAACACTTTCAGAGATGAATCCTGAATAAACAGGGAAATGGTATATATTTTCAAAAATAGCACACACACAAACAATTGATGGAACCTGTCCTTTGATTCTCTAGTAGGATAAGAAAGGCCTTTTCACCTAATCAGTATCAAAGGTGGCCATGTAGAGCCTTCATGCAAACATTGAAATATGATTTAAATGCGCAAATATACAGTCCATTCAGCTAGATGTAGTCTGGTATAGTATATATATATATATATATATATATATATATATATATATATATATATATATATATATATATATACATACACACTGGTTATATTCTGGTAATTTATTTTCATCATCCATTACATGTGAAGCTGATAGAAAGCAAGAACAAGACAGTTGCCTTTTCATGTTTATTCAAATGATAGAATCCTGCAAGATGATTTACGATAGAACTCTAATGGAATAACAAGATGTCTATACATGGGACTAATAACAACAATAATAGAAATAATGATAGTAATGATAATAATCACACACAGGAGCAAACCGGGCCATAGTGGTCCTATGTGGACAGCAAGAAGATGTTTTGCCTGAGGGCTGAGAGAGGAAGAGCAGGCAGAGACAGATGGACAGATAGATAGGGGAGGGCATGACTGAGCTGTGTCTGTGTGTGGTGAGTGAGGGCCAGTCGGAACAACATGAATCATGGCTCCAGTTGAGAGAGGAGGAGATCAGATCAATAACTGCCCAGAGGAGGAAGAGAGAGAGAGAGAGAGAGAGAGAGAGAGAGAGAGAGAGAGAGAGAAAGGAGGACACAGAAGGTGTTCATCACTGGACCACCCCGACTCCCAGCATGCTCCTTTTTTTTCTCAGGCTGTACAGTTAATGTATTAAGTGAAGAGCTGGCCAAAAAAAACTGAAACATAGATACACGTAGATAATGTGCTAATGTGTAGGTATGACTTATTGATTATTCAAATTGAGTCATGTACAAGCTATGGGCATCCTTTCCTAAGAAATTTAAGGATACTCTAATTTCACTTCAACAAAGCGTTGACCTACACTTATTTAATAGGACACTCTTAAAGTGCATTTCAAAATGTAATAGTCAAATTTTGAGTGTGCAGTTTTATCTGTTAAAAAGTAATGCACTAAACAAATAATTAATCTTGCTTTACTCGTTAAACCAGTCTTAAAGAGCTTGTTTGATTGTGCATGAGCAAATTTAGTTGCTTGTGTCTATGTGTAAAAAGTGTTATTGTCTACTGCAGTGGAGTGCAGAGTCTCAGAAGTGGTCGTGTCTCATTAAGTGACCAGCGTGCCTAGGGAAAGGTCTATTTTTTTACAGAATATGTGTGTATGCCAGGACCAGCTACATAGGTAGTGGCCTGTGCTGGAGTGGCTGTCTGGGTGTTTAAGCATGCTACGCACACAAGTGTAAAATGGCCAAGCTCTCCTCCACCATTGTACTGTGGAACAGGCAAGCAATTTTTCCTCACCTCTCTTTTTTCATATAATTTGGTCGATAAAGGTGAAGGACGTTTCATCGCTATTTCTCCCTCCCGACTCCCTCCTCCTCGTGCGCTCTGCTCTGTCTCAGAGTGAAATCCCGAGATAAAGCTCGGCGGCGCTCCATGTTTAATGGAGCTTAATCCCACAGATTTGAGATACGGAGCTGTGAGGTAATTCCCTCATGCCCATCTTCACTAACACAGAATGGTCATATGACCACCTAATTCTGCCCCTTATAGATACAGACAGACAGACAGGTGCCCAAACTGAAGGACAAATGTGTTTGCTTTTTTAAAGACTTTATCAGGAAAAGGGTTGTGCTTTTTTTTCAGATCACAAAATGCTCGGCATCTCATCTGCTGTAAAAACACGTACTCTCTGCCATACTTTCTCTTTAATTGTGACTCAGTAAATTGTGGTCATGTTTACTTTGGCTGGTCAGTTGACCTCCCTCTTGATGGGGGATTTATAAATTAATCTGCAACGCAGAGATGAATGTGAGCCAAAGGGATGAGTTTGGAGAGTCCTAACTGAAAACTTAGTGTCCACAGACAGGACTCCAGGCACAGCATCACGTCAGGACGCTTGGGGAGAGTTAGAAGGGGTTGGCTGACTTGAGACTATTTGGAAAAGCCATGTGCTGGGAAGTATTATAGTCACCAACAATCCTCCTTAAGTGATGAGCTGACACTAAGCAATTTACCATTCACCCTGCCACTGAAAATATTTTCAATCCGAGTGCATAAAGCTCCCATGGCAGGCAATACGCCAAGTACTCTTTTTTCCATCTGACACTTTTTGTTTCAGAATAGCCACAGTGTGGTTGAATTTACCCCAAGATATGCTTGTCAGGCCCGCTTGACATGAGCTGCGTTGTCAGTGTGTAAAACAGTCCACATGGATGATTGCAGAGCAGCACTGGTTCTTAGTGGTAGTCAGTGTTGTTTGAAAGAAAAGAAAATGGTTTTAAATATGCCGGGTCTTTATATAAGTTAAAAAGGGTGTTAAGTGAAAAGGAAACAAGCAGCTCTACTTATTTAATCAGTATAAGTAAAACACTCTGTGACTACATGCTGCTCCCCACACGTTTCATTGACTGCTTTTATTACCACCGTTTCTCCTTTTACCCGTTGTTTTCTTACCTTCTGTCTTACATTGTTCTCCTATCTTCTCCTGTGTCCTCCCCTCCTTTCTTAGTGGCCTCTCAGGTATAAGACACCTAATTGTCATGGGAGTAGAGGCAAACCATGGAGTAAAAAAACACAGAAAAACTGTATAGTTATTGTCCAAAACAAAAACAGCAGGCATGAGCACTCAGAAAAACCACATACACACAGGCATCCGGATGTCAGTGTGATGGGGGCAGAAGCTGAATGTTCGAAGTTGTGTTTTGTGGTTGTTTATGTGTGTGAGTGTATGTTTTTGGCAGGTGAGGGGGCACATCGTCCTTTATAGCTGCACTCTCTTTGGCACTGTCACTTCAAGGTCTCAATCTCTTGCCATTCTGGGCCCCAACCACTGCCAACGCAACCGATCCACCTCTGCCAAGGTCCTCCTCCTCCCTCTGCTACTGCTCTTCTCTCTCCTCCTTTGCATAATTACCCAGGTAATTGTGGAGTAATTGACTGCATCACCTGCTCCTCGGAAACTCTGGCATTGTTTAATAAACAGCTGGAATATGCGCCACATGTTGTTGGACAGAAAGAAGAAGAACATATTGGGGCAGAGTGGGAGGACTGAAAAGGAGGCGGTGAGAATGTACACATGCTAATTTCCCAAACACAGACGCATTCTCCAGGCAAGTCCTGAACTTGTTATGCAAGGTGAACATATTGCCTGTGGAAAGATTAGTGAGGGAGAGGGTAATGAGAGTGCAAGATGGATAGATTTAGAGACTCAGTGAAGAGAAGAGGCAACAGAAAGTGAGAGAAAGTTTTAGGCATGAGAGAATGAGATGGATAGATGGAAGGGGGAGCACAAAAAAGAGAGAGGGGTGAAGCTAGCCTCTCAGGGCTAATGACATTAAGGAGGTCTGATGAATCGACACCCGCTGAGTGTTATTGACGTCCCCCGAGCCTGCCCAGGCAGAGCCAGCCTCCCATTCGGGTATTGGCTAGCCCTGCTCCTCAATTAGACTGCCTGATTAGATTCCCTCGGTTGTGCCCTCTCATGGGGTGACCAGGGTGGCATGATGGATGTGATGGGCAGGATTATCAGAGGGTGGTGTCACCCATGCCCCGCCTGGGGTGCACCAGACGATGGGTTTGACCAGTCGTCGCAGGGGCGTGTAGGCGGAGGGCAGGGGGCGCGGCTCGAGACTCTTATTGAGGCTGTCAATCATTGCCGCTCACAAGATAGAGACTGTGTCTGTGCACAGAGATGCACAGGGGTAATTACTATTCCATCTAACTTGGCATCTAGATATATGAGGCTGTTCACAACCACTGACCTCACGCGGCAACCCTTCACCATTTTTGAAATTGTTTGAAAATGCTCAATTTGCATACCTTGTCCTTCATTCAATAATCCTTCAAAGAGCAATTCAGAATGTAACGGTGCTTAGATACTGCAGATTCTGTGCTTTTATTTGACTCTGCTATTTATTTAGCAATGTAAATTTGAAAAATGCTAGGGTTTAGTTTACGTATCATCTGTGTTCCTACATTAGTCCATACTGTCGAAGAGTTGGGCCGGGATGTGTCCTTAACCCTATTCGCTCCATTTTCTGGTAGTGACAGTTTCTCACAACCATTCATCAACATCTTGGCTCTTGTGGTGCAAAAAATGGGGCAAGTCAGGTAAGTGTCCCAATTCAGCAGTTTTGAAAGGCAGTAACTAATGATATCTCAGGAACCGGGGCTGCTGCTGTTTCCCTGAGAACTTTCCTTCCTGTTCCATTGTGTGTTTGTGTGGCTGGATAGCTAGCTAATGGCCTGTCTCTGATGAATTAGGGGGTCTGACACCCTGCAAACACACTCTCCCAAGGTCAGAGCAGCCCACAGATTACCATATTCGGGGGCTTTAACTATCTAACACAGCCTCAAGTCAGTCGGATGACAATTTAGTCGAGCACACAAGAAGATAAGGGAGTTGGAGGATGGGGGGGGGGGGAGAAATTGCTTTTAAAGTGGAGAAAACCTGCAGTGATCTCTGCCACTGATGTCCCCAACAGTGGCTGTGATGCCAAGTGTCTGTTTGTGCATCCCTCTCAGTTAAGGCGCTCTCGCAGTTGTTCACTCGACAATGTTATCCTTTTTCTTTATTTAAAGCTGCTATTCAACCCTCCAGTCCGTGTTAAAGAGTCCTCTTACACCCAGGAAAGTGCTTAGTGAATGTGCTCTGCTGAAGCACTTCCATATTTCTTCCCAATAGCACCATGTTGTTTTCAAATACAGGGTGGTATAATGTTCTATTATGCAGTGTAACATATTGTATAATGCATTGTATTGATGTATAACAATCTGTGATCAATATGTCAGCCTTGGTGGATGCCATCAACAAAAAGAATAGATTAGATAATTAGAGACAGGACAAGTTGTAGGCAATGGGAGCATTTAGATAAACACAACCAAATACATGCACACACAGTGACTCCTATGTCTAACCAAAAACACAGGCATCCAAACACATACATGCATGCTCATGAAAACAAATTGTAACACATAAGGGCACACACGCATCCCCCTACACACTTGCCATATGTGTCTGCAGGGAGCTGGCTAAAATGTCAAGCTATGTGCATGGCTGCCTCCTGTCGACGCCTCTCTCCTTATTTCACAGCAGCACCTGGTGGTGACAAAGAGCACAGAGGAGAGAGACTCCCCAGGAGAGGAAAGGAAAGGAAAGGAAAGGAAAGAAAAGAGAGGAAAGGAGAGGAGAGGAGTCCAGCCATTCCCTAGACAATAGACCCTCCCTGTCCCATCATGTTCTACTTGCCTGTCAGTCCTACTCAGGGCTGCTTAATTTTACTTTGAATCGACAATGTTCTAGCCCCTGCCAAAGTTTGAGGGATTTTAGACATAGCACCAAAGCCAAGCAGCATAATGAATGAAAAGCCCCTTCCCAAATTGATTTGAAACTAAATCAAACCCTATATTCAATTATCTGCCAGAGCTGCCACTGAGGAACGTTCAAGTTGTATAGGCAGAGTAAGAGAGAAAGAGAAGGAGGGAAGAAAGTGAGGAGAGGGAAAGAGGACGGTCGGAGCAGAATGCAAATGACTCCATCCCTGTGTGGTGTCAGAACAGGTGGCCCAGTGGTAGCACTGGGGCTGATGAATGAGCTGTTGAAGTGGAGCCCATTGCTACCTCTAGCTAGTGGCAGCTCCAATTCTGCCTAGTTAAGCATTTGGCCTCCTCTGCCAGGAAGGCTTAATTGAAGAAATCATCACAGGGACCGGGAAAGATCTGGTGTTACTG
The DNA here is from genome assembly GCF_008692095.1 of Etheostoma spectabile. Taxonomy (NCBI): domain Eukaryota; kingdom Metazoa; phylum Chordata; class Actinopteri; order Perciformes; family Percidae; genus Etheostoma; species Etheostoma spectabile. The sequence continues at coordinate 2,273,607 of NC_045739.1, read as the reverse complement.
GGACCAAATTGTCTGCCTGCCTAACCAGACTGTAACATCATAATGGTGTGATACTATCCATCTACTAATCACAAGAAAAGTGTTTCATTACAAGATATCAGACCAGGACCAAATTCATTTGAATTATGCTGCACCCAGTGTGAATTGCTTCGATGCAGTCATAAGTTAAAGGATAATGCTCGTAGAATTTCTTTCCCCTGTTGGCTATCTTACCCATTAAAAGTCTAAAACCCAACAACGTATTTGCTACAGTCAGAAGCTATCCATTTATGATCTGTTGTGTAGATTACTGGCTCTCACTGTTTAAAAAAACCCATTAAAAACAGCTCACAAAGACATACTGCTGCAGTGACTAATGTAATACATCATGTTGAACAGCACATGTATTGCTGGTCTTCCTAACATGCCTTTATCACTCAGGTAATTACTGTTTTATTATCATTTAATACAGTATTACACCTGCACGAGGAAGACAAAATGTCCTGTTCTTCTGTGACATGTGTTTCGTTTTTTTTTCTCTAATACAGTCTAACACAGCCCGTTGAACATTATTCACACCAGACAAGCAAACCATGAGGCAGGCAGCAGAAGGAACATACACTCTGATTGGTTTATCTTAGCAGAGACCAGTGACTTTTTATTGTATCAGAGAGTGAGGGTAATTATTGGTAAATTACAAAAACCTGTCCTGTCAGCGATATCAAGCAGAAACCAATCAATTCATTGACACCACAATTGCGTTCCAAAAAGCAAGTAGCCTTTGGCCACCTGCCGCACCTGCGCACAGTGTATTGAATGTTTGGCCTAACTAATGAACGTCTGAATGCAATTATAACGTACTATCTCTGGAATTAGGCCTGCCATGATGTTAATTACATAATTACTGAAGATGTCAGCTCTATGCGGGAGGGTGTAGTGTCAGTGGAGAGAGTGGAGCACACAGGGAGGGATGTTGCTTTGCTTTCAGGGATGAACTATAGATGCTTCTTTGATTCATGATGCCGGCTTTGTGGAAAATATCGCCTTTGCCAAGTTAATTTTGAAAAGGCCAGCATATTTGGGCAGAGACAATCAGGCTGACCTTTCTGAAAACAACCCCAGTTTTCACTCTTTCACCTCTCTTTTTCTTTCATTTACTTTCTTTTTTCCTTTTCTTTCTTCTGTCCGTCTTTCTTTTTCTTTCTCTTGTCTCTCCTTTACTCTCTGCTTTCCCTCCTCCCTTGGTTCGGTGGGGCCGACATGCACTTCCTCGACAGGAGGGTCTGCTAATAGAGACTACCATTGTTTATCAACACAGCCCACTGATGAAGCGGCCTTCCCGTTCATGTTGGAATATTTGTACAAATTTGTTGGAGGCTGCCTCTATTAGACACAGGCACTTTGCTAGGAAACAAGTATGCTTCTAGTGTAGACTGACAATTGTATTCTCCTGCTTGTGTACTTCACTAATCAAGGCGACGCAGATGAGTTTGCCGTTGTTCTGTGTGCAGTTATATCATGCAGATGACTGGAATATCAACTCATTCCACACTTGCAGCCTCATGGCTAATTTGCAATGGCTGTATATCAAATGTGTCAGGTGAATGGGGAGCCATATTTCCCCTACAGAGAATATGGAACAGCATTTGTCATTTGCCTTTCAATGCGTACCTCTCCCTGGTGCCATTTGGTATGGAAAATAAGGCTGGGCGTGTGTGTGTGTGTGTGTGTGTGTGTGTGTGTGTGTGTGGTGTTTGTGTTTGAGTTTTTGTCACTATTATCTGGGGCTGCAGACAGATAGGGTAAGAAGGGGCCAGGGTGCCCCAAACAAGATGCAGATGAGGATCCACACTGAATAATCATGTAAAATCACTGCTCTGCCACAGACAGGGTGGGGTCTCCATCACAGCTGTTTCAGCCACCACCGCCCTTCCTGTGCCTCCATCCCCCACCTCTCTCCCCATCCACCTGTCCCATGCCAGTATTTCCAGCATAACAAACTCTGATGAGACTTTTCCAGGCACTGAAAATAGTTTACCGCCTCCCTGTTAAACCTCCACCCGCTGCCTCCTGCCTCGGTAGCCTGCTGTTTTCACAGGAAATTAGCCAGACGTCCCCTGAGGTGGATCTCGTGCATAGCAAGATATCTGCCTGTCAAGGTGTTCCACGGCTTGTGCATTCATTTGCTCCTCAATGTCTCTCCCTCTCTCCCTCTGCCCCCTTTCTTCTAACTCTCCATCTGACCCCTGCAACTGCACTCTCAAAAGTGAGTTTAAAGCCCCTATCTGAACCACACTATATGATCAGTGTTTTTTCTTTGTTTTATCGAAAACAAGGTTTGGATGACAATGGATATCTGCAAGTATGCCATTAATATTATGTGTTCATTCATTGTTATTTCTCCCTCACACTGCTCTAGTTACTCTAAACAGTTTGTTGGTGCTGTCATGTACTGTATTAGGGTGCTGTCTTCAATCCCCACCTATATTTTGAGTGCTATGCTCTAACCCTTGCCATGCAGTTCGTGGCATCTGAAGAGGAATAATTGCTCTGCCTAAAACTGGTCCAGCCCAGTTCAGCCTTACCATGAATATCAGAACTTAACATCTCTTTGACCTGGGGCACTGTATTTATCACACCTTGTTTTATGACATCATTAAACATTCCCTTGATGAATTTGTAGGCTTATGGAAACATTTCCACCCAGATGGGCTTTAAAGGTTTCAGAGGGACAGTACAGTTACTTTCTCCATCCCCATATTCTGCCTGAGGCCATCCTGTAAACTAGTCGTACCACTTCATGCCATTCTTGTTCTGCAAATCTTTTTGCGCTCCCAGTTGAAGAACAGTATGATGAACAAGATGATGAAGACTGTGGAGCTGAGTAGTAATTAATTAGGAGACTGGCACCTTACACAGGAGTTGTTTTTTTTAAGTTTAGTGATAGTCACTCCTTTTCTGCAACTTGTTCTTGGACCGTTTGCATTCATACTGGTGTGCCCATTTTTGCGAGTTGTTACAGGTGACCTCTCCTATCATCACTTCAGGCTTTTAAGGACAGTTGTGTTCAAGTAGTGGAGTGAGTCATTGAAATGGGTCAGATTGTGGCCCATATTTACCCCTCTACATGAGAACAGAAGGTGGACGTCAGTCACACTGGGGGAGCCCAGGGAGAAGCAGCACCTCTCGGGATCTGTCCCTAGTAAAGAATCGCTGAAACAGGGAATTCAGTGGCCCAAGACTTCTGCAACACAAAGGAGTGTCCTCATGCTCTGGCACTCAGGGGACGCAGTCAGCAAAGTGCGTCTTACAGCCAAAGACCAGAGCACTGGCTTCATTGTGTGTCTTTTGTGCTCTTAGATGCTCTGCCCTGCTTTTGCTTTTATTTTTATTTTTTCAACATGCAGACACTTGAGAGGTGCCAATGAAGGTTGGTGCCCATTTGTGGATGTCTGACACAGCATCTTACAATTGCCCAATAAAGGCTCATGATTGGCTTGAAAGAAAAGAAAAGGGCTGTTGTGTCATTTTGGTGCAGTGGATAAAGGACTCTTTACCTTGGCAAAATTACCAAGGCGGGCCTGTGACATCAAGGCTTTAAAGATGAAATTATCTCTTAAGTTTACTGCAATGTCTGCCTATCTGTTGTTTAACCTGACAATGGGAAAGTGTTTTTCTATGGTAGATACTGTGGTACACTAACAGCATGGATATTATGGCAGCTGTATTATGTGGTTTAGTGGTGGATAGGTAGATCACACTGCTGGGATAAATAAGCCCTCTCTGCAGCACTACACCTCCTCAGTTCAAGGATACAGGCTACCATCACTAATCCACTGAATAAGTGCATTGACCACTCAGCCTTGCTCTTCAATGCAGTTACTTCATATTGTAAGGCAAAATGGAGGAAGAGACATCCACAGAAGAATAGCGTAGCACACCTGCTGATAGATGTACATCACATGACTCAATGACAAATGCACAATGCTTGTGCGACAGGACACATTTGAAGCCTGACTGCCAATGCGAGGGGGGGAAGCAAGGGGGACATTGGAGTTTCCCTTGAGCTTATACCTCCTTATGCTGTTGGTTGGCCCATGAAATATTAACAGTGGCTGCCTCCCTTCTGAATAAGCCAATAGAGTAGTAAAGGGTAAGGTCTGCCTCACACAGTGTTTAATGCGTGCCCCTCAGGGCCCCAGCTTGGTCTGAAAAATAGGGCCCTCTCTCTAGCTTTAAACTTTACTCTGGTCTCCCCTCGTTCTCTTATTTTGTCTTTCTGAATTTCTCTTTACTTCTTCTTTTTCTTTCTGTGTTTTTCATTTTTTTTGGCCCTAATTTCAATATATTAAGCATTCTTTTTTTCTTGCCTCATCTGCTAGAAGGGGAGAGAAAGACCGAAAGCAATAAAAAGGGCGTAGGAAAGAGCAAGAAAGTAGAGAAAGAGAAGGTGAGTGTTGGGATTTAGTGGGCTTTACGTTATCAGATGGCCAGTGCGTTGGCTCCTCCACCTCAGCTTGTTGTCTTTCCTCTAGCTGTTTTTTTACCATGTGCTGAGAGGAAATGGTTGTTCTATGGCGATCTCAGTTTTATGAGGCATGCAGGCACTTTCTCATCTGTTCTCTGCTTTTCACCTGAAACCATCACAGTCTTTCCCTCCCACGGCAGAACAGCAGACCACCCTTTAAAAGGTGACTATAAAGAAAACAGAAAGCATGGATACATTAAACAGATGCTTAGATATCTCCTTTTTAATGGTGGATTTTGGGAAGTTGTAAAGTTTGTAATATCCTCTGTTTCACTTCAAACAAAGCCACCACATTGGCCTAAAGGACACAGAGATATTGTGGCATATCGATCCTTTCTACAGTGTATTACACCATGATTGGGAATTCTGACAATGACGTAATGACCAATAATGTAGGCTAGGTGCTTCCCCATTTCCATCCAACCCACATGAATTTGCACACCACTTATTTCTTAACCCACAGCCATCTGGTTGTAAATGATTGAGCGTCTTTCCAGAGCGTCTTGCAGTACGTACGACAGAGTACAAAAAAAAAACATTCCAATTTAATTAAACTGAAAGAATATCATTACGGTTCTTAATGATGATTAATCTCTAAATAAAAATAACATTTATGAAGTATTAGGGTATTAGAGTTCTAGTTGGATGTGAAATTATTCTTTCTGTTCAGGTACAAGACATTGTTATAACAAATAGCAACCCTCATTACTCATATCATTGGCTCCTTGGTTAGAGATTCAGACAGATTGGGAATCCATTTTATCTCCAAGTTTACTCTCCACTGGATTCTTTCTTCTTCCTAAACTATAGAACATTCGGCCATCCATTCAGCCCCGAAAGCCTCTGACAACAAACTCTTTGTAGTTTTCTTCCTGTTGACTTATTTTCGTACTTTCCTCCCCCTGTGTTAAAACAAATGGCAACGGCAGGAAGCAAAAAGAAGAAAAAAAGACCTGAAAAGTTGACATTTAGCTTAAATGGAGGTGGAATGGGCCGCAGGGATGCAGCTGTAACGATGCAGGGGAGACAAGGGCTTCTTCTCTCTTCCCGTCCTGCTAAAGCAAGATTTATGACCTCACGAATGCCATCATATTTTAGCAGCTGATGTACACTGTGGGTGGTTTATCTGGGATTGAAGGCTTTGCTGTTGAGCCCATCACTGTGGGGCTTCTATGACTCACAGTGGCAACATGCAACAAGATGTAACAAAGAAGACACGGTGTTATTGGTCTGGGATATCTCTTGAAAGTTTACCACATGACACATTTTTCCCATAGATAAAAGGCATTTGTATGCAAATTTTTGAATGCAAATGTTTTGCCAATACCTTTACAATACAAAAGTACAGGCAAAATAAAGAGTGGAGGTTGAACCTACACAATAACAACTTAAAAGTCAACTTCTCTGTTAAATTCCTCCTCACATATCCATTTTTCTTGAGGAGCGTGGGGACTCATAGAGCCCTAAATGAGAGATCTTATATTATTCATCTATGCCCCCTGCTTTGCGTGTCATTGCTATACCCTCTTGCTCTTCCCTCACTTCTCTCCCCTGGCAGTGTAATTGACAGACCTCAGCAGTTAAGACCTCCAACAGCTCTTTCTTCATTTGGAGACACTTTGTCGGTTTTAATCAGGGTTTTAATTGGCAGGCTGGCAGTGGGTGAGTGGCACCAGGGGCTGGGGCATAGAGGCGACACTGACTTTCCCGAGATATCATTTGTGTTCCACCCCCCATTCTGTCTCTCTTTCTTTCTTTTTTTCCCTCTTTCTTTCCTACTTAGTTTCTTTCTTTCTTCATGCCCTCTCTCACTCTCCCTCGTTCCAGCTCCTATTTGCTTATAGTTCCTCAAATATTAAGTCTTACATCAATATGTTTATCCTTCTACTCTGTGTTTTTATTTTCTATCTTTGTACTATCTGTTAATTCACACTGTTACACACTGATTAAAAGAGTGTACTGATGGCATTACTAATATGCCAAACATGGAATAATCCAAACCAGAACACATTGTGTTTTGCACAGCGACTGCAGGTCCTGTGGGCTCTTATGTATTGTGTTTGAAATGGGTTGCTTTGTGCCAAGGATTTTTGAGTCCTATATGTCAGCTAGTACGCCGGCCAGTATGTACCTTGCTCCTGTGTAAATCTAGCTGAATCTAGGACACCAGGACTCTTGTCCGTGATTCTCCCTCCTGCTGAGATGTTAGTAATGCCAGGGGACGGGCTAGAGTGGATTGAAAAAGAGCGAAAAATAGGTGGTGGGAGGTTGAGAGAAGTACAGATAGGCTGAAGAAAGAGAATATGTCCCAGAATTCTTTGTCAGAATCCTTTGTTGACAGCCGAGGCCCTGCTTTTGAACCTGACCCAATTGTCCGTCATTTTGATGACATGACAGTTATTGTCACTTTTCACCTGCGCTAAAGCATGCCTCTCTGCAAGTTTAGCTGGATCTTGCTGTGGACAGACATTGTGTATTTGAACATCTGTGTTGAAGTACAAGCACTGGCTGAAAAAACCCTCCCTATAATCAACAAGCATCCTGTGTATTTGCCAGGCCAATTAAGAGTCATTCATTTGCTAATGAAGGCCCTGTTGAGGTCTAAACTGCTCCTAGGGGCATGCAGACATGCAGTCAGCGCGCACGCAGCCCTCAGCAAAGTTCAGCGCCACCAACATAGTCATCAGTCTGTGCCCGCTACTGCTGCGCGGGTCTCGCATTGCCCACTCAGCACATCTCACTAGCAGCCCCTAAACACTAAAAAGTATAATTGAATTCATTATTTCCTGTTTTATGACTTGTTCCGCTGTGGTTTTAATTTGTCCTGTAAAAGATGAGGCAGGCAGGCAGTTTTTCTGCCTTGAATTCCCTCCAGTTCCCCTCTCCCAGGCTCCCTTGTTCTTCCACTGAGCTCTAGATTTTATGAGGCGGGGGTCTCCTGTGTCATGAGAGCCGTCTCTACCACTAATCAACTCCTCAAGGTTGCTATCTCCGTGCCATGCAGGAGGAGGCAGAGAGGTGCTGCCAAATTGCACGCCTACCTACCTCTTTAATGGGCTAACTGTATGACCTTCACGATGACTCCATCCTAACTGAAGACATGGCCCATCTGTGTATTGATTTAGTCATGAGAATATAATCTGAAAACATTTCTGTCAATATTTTCTCCCCCTGCCTTCAGCTTCCCTGGAAGAGATGATGTTCAGCACAAGTGCAAGGTTATCAACAGTATCTTTGTGTTCATTGAAGACAAACTGTATTTTATAAGTGATAAGAAGCCATTTTTTTTAGACTTACTCAGACTCAGACTTGGCAGAGTTGTTGAGGAGTCAGTGCCTCCAGGCCCTTCACTTTGGCCCCAATGACTGAAGATGATTGCTCAACTGCCAGCAACGGCTGCCTTACTTCTTCCCCTGACGCCAGAGACTTTCTACATTTACCCCTCCCTTTTTCTCCCTCCCACTTTTCATTTTTAGTGTGTCAATACATCAGTCCATTCATCATTTGTTTCTTTGGACTAAGCTAAAGGTTCCTGCTGGGTAGGTTGGAGATCGCCTTTATGGGAGGGCTGACCCTTCAAACTCTGACCGCGGAAGATTGGGGTGGCAGTAGCTCAGTCCGTAGGCAGTGGGGTTGGGAACCGGAGGGTTGCTGGTTTAAGTCCCTGTACAGAGTGTTGATTGGTAGGTGTCTTCATTAATCATGGTGTGTTTTTGGACATAACATGCAATAAGCCAATCAGAGTGTCATCTCCCATTCCCTTTAAAAGCCGGGCGCATTTGTACCTTGGTGCATTGCTATTATGATGGTGGATTGGCACGTTGTGTGTGTGTAACAACCGTAGTGTGCGTGTGCTGTGCACAAGCCTAGGCACACTTTACTAATGCGCTGCTAAAATAACAATGAAATTCTGTGCTATTGGCTTTAGACCAGGTTTTTGTTGGTCAATGGAGCAATCACATCCCGCTGCCTCAAGATAGCAATATGCCAAGAATGCACCTGAACACACCTCCCTGTAAGACCAGCACGCCCATGGGCGCACAGATAGGCGCAGGTGCATTTGCCATTCAAACGACGTAGGTGCGGACGATCTTAAAATAGCAAAGACACAAAGCGTTTGGCTTTGCGCCGCAAGGTTGAATGTGGTTTGTGATTTAACATTGGTGGGATGTAACAGTTTAATTTCATGGTGTCAACATAGAATTGGAATCAGATCATAAAGCATTATGGCACTTATACAGAGAGGAACACCGCTGTAAATCGGCAGAGTGCACTTCTGGCTCAGATGGAGACAGATCTATTGTGCATTTTTAGTACATATGTGTTAAATGCTTGGGGTGAGCGTCAGCGATGACGATAATGATAATAATAACAGGCAATGTACCATGTATTCATCTGTTTGTTTTAAGAACTCAATTTGCTTCTTAAACCGGTGAGACATTTTGAAATGCATGAGAAATACTGCATGAGGGAAGAACAGGAAAATGTCCTGTATCTTATGCAATTTGGGAATGTAGGCCACCTGGTTGGTATAGAAGGTAAATGTAGGTCTTTCTTTGTTCCTGCTGTGTGTGGGTCGAGCACTGATGATGTCATGTGCTGTTGTTTCTCTAGCAGGATCCAGCGTGGGCGGCTGGGCCTGGCACAGACGTGCTATTTGATAAGTGCCGTGATTTCTGTGAGATCCAGCAAAGCCCTGAATGCTGAATGAGATAAGCGATGTGTCAGAACACAAAGTGACACAAATCTAGAAGAAATTTAGGAAAAAAAACAAAAGAAGGGAGAAACAAATTTGGACTATTGCTATACTAACAGAAACACCTCATCGTTTCACTGTGTAAAATACCGTGGTGGTGTTTATAGTTTTTTACTCTTGAAGATACTTCCTTATACTTTCTAGTGTGGGGTTAATACGTTGTGTGACATATAAGCACTGTCAGCACCTGCCTTAGGTCCTTAGTACTGTTGGACAGGCTGTATTAAGAGACAGTAAAATGAAAAAAAAACAAGACAAGCTGTATGCATGCAATGAGTAGCTTTGGGAGGATGGAGGTGTTTTGAACAAATGCCTGGCACGTACAACTCAGCCGAGCAAAAGAGCTTTGTATCCTCCTCACCAGGGGAAATAAAGAGAAGGTGAGACAAAAAAACTTTTCCATTGCTCCAGGCTACTGTTACCTGGCAGCCGCCAAGGAATTTAAAATATTATTCTGCTGCCGCATATATTCTAGATCTATGTGAGAGACACACACTCTCCTCTCAGAAATGCTCTCACTCGCCCTCACTCACACACACACTCACACACACACACAGCACGTCAAACCTTGAGGATTACACTACAGAGGGGCGAGGGAGGGCAATACCAGGCCTCAAGCAGCAGGAGGTGGTGGCTTTTATTTTGGACGTTGTTTTTGTCCATGTTTGAAAAAAAGAAAATGATGATGTTAATTCCTCACTGTCACCAAGGCTGCTACTTTGACTCCCATCCATTTGCATAGGCAGTGTTATTCCACCAGGAAATATGGGGCAGTTTTAAGAAAACTCCACTTTGGAGAGGCGGGCGGAGGAAAGGCGGGTGGAGGAGAGTAAGTGATAGTGATGGACGGTGTGATATAAATAGAAGTGGTGGTGGCAGGATAATGCATGGCTCTTTCTGCCGGGCCGAGGTTCAGGCCTGTCAGTGAGACGAGGAAGAAGGGAGAAAGAGAGAGAGAGAGAAAGAGAGAGGAAGGGGGAGAACAGGGGAAAAGAGGTCCAAGTGCCTTTTCCAGGTCACTGTGAGCTCCTACAGGGGCAGGAAGAACCCTTGATTAATTATGATCATTATTATCATCATCTTTGCCAGGGGGTATTAATCACAGCCATGTCAGAGTGAGGACCGGACGAGGGGGGGGGAAGAGTGGGAGGGGGAGCAGGCCATATAGTTGACATGAGATTGTTGGTCATGTTAGACACACCCATATTCCCGTACCCTTAGCGGCTGTCAGTGCTCAACATCCATATGTCCACTGTCAGTCCAGCATCTATCAAGGGTAGGCCTGTTGTCAATCCGGTCATCTCTCACTGCTCCGGAACAAACTGACTAAACGCTGGGTGATCAATGATGGCTCTTTACTTGAACTATATGCCAATAAAGCCAGCCAAGTATGAATTGACTGCAGCTAACATGACAGCCAGTCAGCTATCCGGCAGAAAACTTTGTTTGTCGGGACATCCATCTTTAAACTGTAATGAGTGTTGGGACAAGTTGTTTCAGCTTCTCAAAGCAGTGTGAGGTTCAGGTACTGTCCTCACAAAACATTTTTAAATGCTCACACACTTTATTTATTTGAACAGGGACAGTGCACAAAACACATTATTAGATGTCTTGTGCCACAAGGTTACGAAAGATACTCACCACCGTGTTGATCATTTTTAAGTTCAGGCAATAAACAGATTTATTTATTATTATTGTGGGAATCCTGGAGGCAAATTGCGTTTGATCCTTTTTTACTAAGGGCTTGTTGCCATCTCCTAATTCAAGTTTTAATTAGAAAAGGACAGTTTTTTTTGCTTTGTTTTTATAAACAAAGACTATTTTACTATTTTTTTATAGATTCCACTCCCATAAAAACCTTTAACTTTTAAATATTATCAAAGATTTTGTGTTTTACTTTGTATGAATGTTTTGAAACGTACTGTGCTGCAGTGTATACACGTTTCTATATAAAGAAAAATGTAATATACAAAAACAATTTACTTGATATTAGTGCTGTCAATTAAACACGTTATTAACTGTGTTAACACAAACCCATTTTAACAATGTAATATTTTTTATCACGGCATTAACGTTCTTTTTGGCCTAGCAAACTTTGTAGTTTTTTCACATGCTGTTGCAACAACTAGTAACGTTAGAAAAACTACAACACCACACCGGATCTAGCTAGACCGGAAACAAAACAACAGGTACGCCACACACACTTGTTTGGGCTTGCGAGCTGGCCAAAGAGTAGTAACGCTACGTTTTGAGTGGATGTCGAGCGCGAGACGCCGAAATGGATGACAATAAAGTTTACTTTTTCAAAGTTGCCAAATGGTTCCATTGACAAGACCATAGTGATCTGTGTGTTCTGTTGTTGTGAACGGAGCTATCATCACAGCACGTCCAGTCTGAAATACCACTTGATGGCCAAGCACACAGCTGATGCCCATTCTCCCCCCCCCCCCTCGTCAAAGTATTTATTTTACCCATTTATTGATGGACAGTGTTACATTGTGTAAGAAGTTATTTACTCCAAGTGAGAATGTTACATGTGAAATTGAACCCTACAGTAGGCTATATGCCAATGTTGTTTTCAATAAAAAGCATTTGCACAAAGCGAGTCAATACACTTTTCCATGTTGATAAGAGCATTAAAATGAGAAAAAATAATGGGACAAAAAGAAATCAGTGGACAGTCAGAATAGATAAAAATGTTTGATTAATTGCGAGTTAACTATGACATTAGTGTGATTGATTGCAATTAAATATTTTAATTGTTTGACAGCGCTACTATAGTTTTTGGCTTTTTTACTATCAATTTTCTTCAACTGACGTTTTTCCCGCCGTCTATTTTTCACCTACACATCTCCCACATCCTCTCTGTGTGTTACACACAGTGATGGACAGCTCCACGCAGCCATGACAACCATGAGCTAGGATGTGTTTGTTGCAAGCCAGCCGGCAATGCTGGGCACTCCACTCTGTCGAGACGTCTCTCTGACTTTTATGAATACATGTACACAGCTCAGAGCGGCGGTGGATTTGTCTTTATAAGTCTGGCTGACACGTCCGCGGCGGCCCCACTTCATTTATTCCACTTGCGTAGATTAAGGCTGGCATTACAAGTAAGGTCACACCATGCATCAATGTTACCTCGACACCACAGCGCTGCTGAACGTGCTCAGGCGTTACCATTACTCCGCCCCAGCTTCTCCCCAGGAAATTTCCATTTTTAAAAAATTTTTTTTTGCATCTTCCTCTTTACCCAATTTTCCTGATCCTCAGCCCCTCTCATTCTTGCCCTGTCGCTGTGTGTTTCTGTAAGGCTGGGACAGGTGTAAACACTGCTCCAGGAATGGCTCAGAGCCTCACACTGTGTCAGAACAGGTGCGCTTCTGGACAGGAGGTGTGAGGCAGGTGTTAGATGAAGCCTCGGCTCACGAGTGTAACTGTCAAAATGTCTGTGTTCCCCCTTCTGTCATGACATGTTAATCCCTAACACTTGGTCTCCACTGAGAGATTCTACACTAGTCAGTCTAATAATAAACAGAAAGTCAAGGAACATCTTTTACTGACACCTCAAAACTAATTAGATTTTGAGCTAGCATGTACCTCATACCCTCTTCCTAAGCTATTTAATTTCTTGTCATATTTTCTGCCTGAGTCAAAACCCTTAACGTTCCTACACCTGCATGATAGTGCTGTGTTTAAAGTAGGTTATCTCAAGCTAGAACCGCATGCCTGCTTAGGTTTCTCATGAGAGGAGAAGTTTGACTTTGTAATTGCAGCTTGGTGGTGGTTGGTGGGCTGAGGTCCTCTTAACCTTAACCCGGTCTCTTTTAGCTCAGGGACTCAGGGACAGCATCAGGGACGGTCATTTGTCCTTGCAAGGTCTGGGTCCTTGTGAGGCAAAGAAGAGCTCTTAGTTGTGTTAGTATTTATATCAGTGTGTTCCTTGTCTGTCCAGGACTTTACACAGGCTCCTTCAGCCTCTTAAGTAGGGAATATCTCCTTGAAAAATAAACTTGACAAAGGGGAGTGTGACAGACTTCAGGGCTACTCTTTGCCTGTTTTCAGCGCTGGCTTGGTTATAGGTAAATTATAAAAGTCTATGGAAAAAAAGTTGTTTGAAGTGGCATGGCAGTTTAATATATATATTTTTTTTGCTGTTTACCATATCTGGTGTTGATTTGTGGTTAGATTTTCTATACTCCATGTATGTCAGCCGCCAGTGTATCAGTCGTAGGCCTGTTGTTTTGTATGAGTCTCCATCACAAGCCTGAGGTTGTATTTTTTCACAGACTATTTGGAGGATTTATTCACCTTTTACTACATCACTGAAACAGACTCGTAACTCATGAATGAACTGCATTCCACTCCAACGCCCTGGCTTGCTGCGCTTCAAGCTCCATCCTTAGCATCTTTTACACGTCAATCAGGCTAATCTGCTCCCTCTCACAAGGCCGCAAAAGGCTTTGGCTTTTCTCATTGACATCAAAGAATGGCAGGCCTGCCTTCTAACCGTACTACCCAGCACCGAGCTGTCCAAACAGCATCTGCTCAATCTAACTCCGGCCCCCAATAAGGGTAAGAAACAATCATGCTGTTGTTGGGATTTACAAAATTAGTTTTTATAAACTGTTTTATAAACAGTAACTGATATGTTGTTATCATTGTTCAATAAAATAGATCTTGTACACAGTACTTCCATTTTGGCATCCTTTATACAATATTTTTTCATTATTATGGTTGACTTGGTTTTGAATGTTCACAAAGAATGATTGCTTCATATTTTACAGCCTCTATTGATTGTGTTGTCACCAAGCATATTCTTTTGGTAGTCAGTCAGCTGATAAGATTCCTCCGTTGCCAGCCTTTTGTGTTGGGATGGGGGGTAGTCTATAGGAAGTAGGGGCCATCACTGTCACCCCGGCAGATCTAAAAATGACACAGGGATGACTGCATCATGTAAAGGTGACATTTGAAGTGACATTGACATGTTACATTACCAATGCAATGTTTGCAGCATTGAGGTGACCTCCTCTGCTCTCCTCCCAGCTTTTATCCTGCCTGCTGCACCTTTGCCAAAAGCCGGAGCTGTTTGTCATGGATGATTTGGTAATAAAATGAGAAAGGTGTTGAGTCAGCGACAGAAGTCTCCGTTCCACCTGGCCCTCTGTCATCCCTTTCCCCTTTCGCACACACGCACGCGCACACTCGTGCGTGCACACGCGCAAGTGCACTCACATAAACCCTCTCAAAATCGTATGCACAAGCCTACAATCTGTTGTCTTGATCTCTTTCGCACATACATATAGAATTGCATAAAGGCAACACACAGAGTGAAAAGTTGTACAGCTATTGTAAGCACACAACACACATATAATGTATGCTTTCTTACCCTCTCCTTCTCTCTTGCCTGTTCTTTTTCATAACCTACAGTACCTCATACCAGATGTTTCATCTTCCCTTGCATAAAGTTGGCCCCAAACATATTTTGTGGTGCTGATTACAACATTCATAAATTTGCTGTTACACATTTTTATACACCTAAGTTATGGTGGGGTACATGCTATGCATTGTACTGATGTCTCTCCCATATGCAGACTTTTGAAAATATTGATATCAAAAGATCCAGTGCAGTACAACAATATCCGCATTTATCATAACTCACTTGAGTTGGCTGGGTTAAATGACTCAGCAAGCCAAATAATTGGTTTAATGAAGTGCAAAAAGGAGTCTGTCAGATTTCTTTTTTCGTACCAGATGCACATTAGTTCACCCTACTGTAGCTACCGTTACTGGCTGACTGAGATGAGATATGGTAATGGTGAACATGAGCTTGATGGGCTCTTGGGATCTTCAGCTGACACGAAAGAGCTGCTCAACAGTGTTCTGCCAATACTTTATAGCAGTGAAATTTCATTGCGCATGAATAGTTTGAGTGATACTATGCATGAACCGTGAATCGAGTGTAGACATCATGTGCCACTTCCTAGATGACAGGCTTTCGCAGATTTAAAACTGGAAAAGGTACTTCTGAGTGCTGTGATATTACTGTTAATCTTGGGTTATGCAAAAACAGATATTTTGTTTCATAGTGGGGGGTTATGCAAATTGGTGACCTAACAATTTTTGACTTTTAGTTCTGCAGCAGAATATGAAGTGCCTTATGATAATCCGTGGCATCAATGTAGTGGTTGAGGATCATACATTATGCAGACTTTATGATATAAAACATTACAGTAGGCCACTCCTAACACACCAAACCACCCTCTGTTCCCCACACATCCCTTATGGACACACACACACACACACACTTGGAAAAAGACACACACATGCATCCAAAATCACACTGATTAACATAACTCATATCACACTTACTCCACCATCCTGCTGTCTCACCTAAGCAGTGCTGATTTTATCCAAGTGCACAGAGCAAGTAAACAAGAGTTACCAAGCAGCAGCTCCTCAGATGAATATTGTATACACCTAGTCTGGCTAAGTGTTGTTGTTTATGTCAGGGACAGTGTTTATGGTGCTTGGTGGGCCTCTTAGTGCAGTTAAGTTTCTACAGCATCCCACTATGGCCATCAATTTCAGTACAAGATCGTCTAGGTTTGTGTTTTTTCTCCCCTCTCTCCTGCTGCTCCCTTCTTCTCCTCCCTTCTTCCGTGCTCGGCTGGTGTTGCCTGGCTTCTCCCTTGTCTCCGCTTGCCCATCTCACCTTCCTTCTTTCCAGATGGCGCATTTCACAACCTGCTAGGCACGATCAATCAAGCCCAGATGCAGACTGGGCTATTAAGGTCAGTAATGATCGGCCTTTGAGCGTTATGGGCCCGGCTCCTGTTGTAAAGCCATGCATCAAACTCTGTTCCAGCACTCAGCTCGCCTGCCCTTAACAAGCCAGCTTAAAATATCGGCCGGAGGATACAAAATGAAAAGGGTACAACCTTATCTCTCCAAAGACAGGCCGCTGTAGCCCCAAGGTGTAATAAAACTACAGAACTTGGCCGTCGCCTGGAGTCATCTCTTTTATAAGCAATATCTTTCAAAGATCAGCTAAGCGGTGGGCAATGGGTGTTGGGTTGAGAGATGTAATGCATCACACCATATTCCCTTGCACAGGAGAAACCTCTTCTCACTATTCAAGCCTTTTCATGGGAGACAGGTTCTTCCATCCTGGCCTCGTACCCCACATGGGATTTAGATTTAATTGTGTGAGAAGCCCAGGGCTTGAGATGGTATTTGACAGGGTCCTAAACCCTTCCCTCATGAGGGTGCCCTGCCCAGGTACACATGCATGAAGAGCATGAGGAGCTGATCCAAATCCCATACAAGGGAGGGAGACACCTCCCTTGTATGTGAGGTCCGGAAGTATAGCTGCTTCTTAAGTATTGGGCTGGGTCATCAGGCTGTCATCTACCAGTTGCTTTACATCCTCTTTATTGAGTTACTTTCCCATCAACCTTGTATTCACACCTGATAAAAAGCCAAGTTTGAAGAATTTCAGTCCAAGTAATGATTTGATTTGGATCCATGGAGTGCCAAGAGGCAGCAAAAACAACTGACACTGCAGCCAGGGGTGATGGAGGGTCGTGGGAAATGTGTGCTCATTGAATGATGGATGCTCACAGGAGGGAACACCTGTTATTTATTTGGTCATCACATCTCTGTTCCATATCGCCAATCTAACCAACAACATTTACTAATGTAGCTTCTTTGTGGACTTCATGTGCTCAAAGTAGATAATAAATCATACCTGGGTTGTGCTGTAGACTGCATTGGCTGTCCATAATGTTACTCGTATACATTGTATATTTAGATATCAGACAAGGTTG
Source organism: Etheostoma spectabile (assembly GCF_008692095.1). Lineage (NCBI taxonomy): Eukaryota > Metazoa > Chordata > Actinopteri > Perciformes > Percidae > Etheostoma > Etheostoma spectabile. Next base: position 2,256,518 of record NC_045739.1, on the reverse strand, counting down.
TTATTTTTTAATATTGTTTTTATTGAATATTTTTGACAACATATGTACAAAAAATTCAAATGAAACAAACATACCCACATTCTCACTTACACGTAAACACACACACACACACAAACACACACAAACACACACACACACACACACACACACACAATAGACCCATACAGGGGGGAGAGGTACAAGTATGCCCAATGCATCTTAACCCCAAATCAGGGAAACCAAAACCCATAAGTGTCCAGTAGTAAGCATACAAAAACTAAACAAAGACCGGCAAAAACAAAATCAGTGCACAAATACAGTACATGCTTAAATAAGTAGCATCAAATTAGGTTCAGATATTGCAAAAAGGTGGCCCCAAGATTCTTGGGGGACAGGGCTGTTGAATGAGGTCTCTCTTCAGTAGCCACACAGAATGCACTGATCACTATCTCGTACACCAATGATAAGTCATACATGCAATAGCCATTTAATGCTTATACTAAGATTTAGCTTAATTAATGCCTGGATAGAAGCAGGCAGGACATTTGGAAAGAAGGATGTGGCTTTTACCTGGTCTTTATCATTCAACATAAAAGCAGACCCAGGCTTCTCCCCATGCCTAGATGCTCTGAATGTACAGTAGCTGTTAACTTATTCCATCCATCTGTCTGTATAGGTAATTACAATTTTTGAGCCTGGTTTAGAATGGAATTTCATTTCCCTTTCAGCTTTGCATAACCCATTTTCACATTTGGAACAAAAACAAAGACAGGCTTAGGCTCTTTGACTGTGCCAATAAAAATCTGATTTTTGTTCAGAGCAAAGGATGGACCCTATAAAGAGCCATAATATTCTGTACTAAAGCAACTGTCACCCCAGCCTGGCACTGTGTGTTATGATTACTCTTTGTATGTGAGAGCACTGCATGTCTTGCCAGCATGTATGGAACATGATGTCTTCCTGTGTATCGTGAATGGGGTGTCTGGGTGTTCTGTGGTTGGCTGATGATGCCACACAGCCCTGTCCTTGGTTGGCCAGTGGCCTTGATGTCACCCCACAGCACACACACCAAAAACCGGGTCAGCCCAGCCAGTCAGTCTGGAACCTTTGCACAGGGCCATAAAACACAGAAGCACAGAGCAGAAAATTGAAAGCATCACGGAGGTGCCATGCCTGTGCTGGGGAGGAAGATAAAAGTCTTTGGCCAGGGTTGGAAGCATCTTAGCTGGAGATGCATGCTGGGGGCTGTAGGATTTAATAACCTAAGACCAGGGGTTGTGAGGCTGCAAGCACACAGTGGCAGAGCACAGTAATAGTTTACAGTTGTATGACAGTAAAGTGCAAACCCCAATGATTAATAATATAGCTGTAAGGCATGGCATGGTAGTGGTGTCCCTGTTTTACTATTCTATGTATTATTGATGGACTTGGCGAACTGCGTCTTGTCATTCACTGTCTTAGATATGAGACTAGTTGTCATGTTATGGCCTGTCATCAGCCTGTCTCCCTGGATCAAATAAAGCTTGCTCGTAGAGACACAGGGTGTTTGTAGTGCTGTGTGTGTGTGTGTGTGTAAGTGTGTGTGTGTGTGTGTGTGTGTGTGTGTATGACATTTGGATGAAGTCATCGCAGCTCCTGTTTGATCACCACAGCCCCTTTGTGGACGTCACTGTGACTAAAGCTGTCATGGAGGCAGAGGCAACATGATTTATCCTTAGAGCCACTCCTCGCTGCCACCTTTGGCATTCTGTTATAAGATCACGAGGCAATAAGCTGATGGATTTTGTCTAATTCAGTCCAAGCGTAGGCCCTGTTCCTTTTCCTTCCTTCCTTCCTTCCTTCCTTCCTTCCTTCCTTCCTTCCTTCCTTCCTTGCAAATGATTCTCTTCCATGCCGAGCTGTCCACCACTTTCTGCCACATACCTCTGTTTTACCAATGCTGGTTATTCTTCCATTTTTAACTGCTTGGGCTCGTAAAGCCTCTATGGGTTTTATCAGCAGAATAAAAGCTGAACGTTAGCCTTAGTGCACTGGGCCATTCCTTCAACTCACAACCTGACAAATGAGTTGTGACCTTGAGTAATATTTCCCCATTATTCAAAAGGCACCAGAGCAGATATTAAAAATAGCCCTCATTTCCCCAGCCACGGGGAAAAAGGTGGTGGAGGTTGGCTGTTATCAGAGGTGCGTGTGTAAACAGTATGCATATACATATGTTTTGTTTATTTCTTAGAAATATGCTGTGTTTTGCACATTTCCAGTGACTGTGAGTCAAGATAAAAATACAAGGGTTCACTGCTAGTATTAGTAACTAGAAAATCCATTTGTATTGTTTGTGTACAGCTTGTATTGGCCATCAACAATGTTACTTCCACTATAGTCACATACAGTTTCACTATCTGATGTGACGAATGATGTTGCTCAGAGTTAAGCTTTGCCAAATATAAAAAAATCACTTCAGGAATTTTTTTTAGATACAAGACAAACTTAGTTGGCCATCTAATTTTGCAAATTTTAGACTTTATATTCAGTCAACATCCAATTAATTAAAGGGGCATTTCAGCGATTTAGTATTTCTCTCCTGTTGTTTTGTTTTTTAAGCTAGTTTTTAGGCCTTTAGTTGACAGGACAGCTTAAGACAGGAAAGCGAGAAGGGGGTGACATGCAGCCAGTGGCCACAGATTGGAATTGAACCCATGGCCTCTGTGGTACGGACTAAGGCTTAGTACATGGGGCAAGAATAATAATAAGAAGAAGAGCCACAGAATACATATTCTGTACGACTGTTTTCAGTGGCTGATCTAAAATCTAAAAACCCAAATAGTTTTAGTTGCCTTAAGATTTTCTATGACAAATTTATACAACAGTAAATGGAAAGTCAAACCAACTTAAACACCTATATCTTTAAAGCAGCTATCAATCAATATTTCTATATTAACAATGTATCAAATGACAATGTGACAGTATGCAAGGAGTCACTCAAAGTGATCAACCTATGGATATTTATCATTGGAAACAGCAGCTTCCCACGGCTTTTCAGAGCTTTAAGCTGAGTTTTGGGCTCATTGTTTAGCTGCTCGGCCACAACTTTGCTGTTTTGGTTTACGCTCACTGCTCTCATAGCATTGGTTTTGGCTGTAAAGGGCAGCTGTTTTCAGCAAGAAAAGCTCCAAAAACCCACAGCTTAGCACCAAACAGCCGCAGACATAGTTAGCGACTAGCTGGTGAATAATGGAGTATTTAGCAGCTGAAGAGCCATATGTTAGGGACCAAAAGCAGAACTAAGGTGACTGCAGACGAGATCTTTGATATGTACTGTCACTAGTATTACAGTAATTCTCATGAGACAATAGATTAGCTAAGAGTGCTGGCTTTGTTAACCTACAACTGACTCCATTTGTCTAATTTTCTTAGTATTGTTTTCATTTATTTGCAGAAATATTGTTCTCAGTTTTTGTTTACAAAGGAACATTTCGTGTAGTCATTATATTGTATTTTCATTGTGGAAACAATGTTGAGCTAGTTTTTGCTGACTAAATGAGCACTGGCAGATATTTCTGGCAGAAGACTTGATCCAGCTCGAACTTACCCACAGTAACTCTGGATCCAGCTCTGGGCTTAGTCTGAGAGATCCTGACAGTATTACAGTGTGCGAACCCCTTATGCATCCCCCTATCCTTTCCTCCTGTCCTCCCACTCTGCCCCCTCATCCCACAGAGGCCGTTTAGCTTCCCAGGGGCCAGAGCATGACCGCATGGCCACTCTGCTGAAAGGCATGATGGGTAATAAGTAGAAATGGCAGTGATCCGGCTCACGGCGCTCGCTGCTCCTGCTTCCCCCAGCTCACAAATGCCAGTGGATGAAGATGGATCCACCCCTGGTTTGACCTCAGTAAGGGCTCTTGCCGTCACACCCTGTCTGTCCCTCTCCTTATCTCTCTCTCTCCTGCTCTCTTATTCTGACCCCAAAACACCACTTTGCTCTCTCTCTCACTCTCGCCCTGTAACCTTACTTATCTCCTTCTTATCACGTATTCTCTCTTGGCCTCTGCCTTCCCTTTTCCATTACAGTTCCACAAACCACTGTCAGTCAGTCTCCTCCTTCTCATTTTCATCCCTATTATATTTTTCAGTCACTCCTTCCTTCATTTCCTGTGGCTTATTACCTGCCATACCTTTTCTGCCCTCTTTGTGGTTTCTGTCCCTCCATCTCCTGTTTTCTTTTACCAGTGCAGGCACAGTTTCCTCTCACTCTCCCTTTTCCTCACCCATGCTTTTTCTCCGTCTGTTACTTTTTTGTTACTTTTATTCTATAACCCTCCTCACCCTTCCCGCTCACTAAACTGCTCTCTCCCTCCCTCCCTCCCTTCCATCCTCCACCCTCTCGCTCTCGCTCTCTCTCTCTCTCTCCCTCTCTCTCTCTCTCTCTCTCTCTCTCTCTCTCTCTCTCTCTCTCTCTCTGAACTGGGTGTGCAAGCAGCTCCTGAGTGGCAAGGTGACATTGTGTGTCATATCAGCATTCCACGGCAGTCCCCTTTCTCTCCAGAGAGTAATTATTTCTTTCAGAGTGAAAGGTTCAATTTGCTATAAAAGAACAAGAGCCTCAGGTATAGAGGGAGTGAGGGTGGTAGCATTAGGAGGGGAAGGAAAGGAGAATGGAAGTGATAGGGTGGCAGAGGGGGAGGGAGAAAAGTGGGGGAGAATGGGGACGAAGGCTAGGAGTGGAAAAGAATGAGAGGGTGGCACAGGGAGGCGATGAGAGAGAAGAAGAAAAAGATAGTGAGTGAGAGAGGACGGGCCAAAACGTTCCCTCTGTGTACTGGACACACTGTTGTCAGCGGAGAGCTTTTGTGTGTGCGTATGATGGGGGAATGTTAGTGAGCGGTGCTGGGTGACACTCTGGCCCAAGATTACATCACCTAGCTGGGCCACCTGAGCATGGCAGAGTCACAGAGTCCAGAGAGCACAAGTAGTGTCCAGAAACCGAAACAGAGCAGTGGTAGAACGCACTGACTGTAGCTATTTTGGCCTTGTTGCTGCCTCCTGGCCTTGTGTATTATTATTTCTCTGTGCTGGTATTTTCAGCATTTTTCTGTTTTGAGCATTTGCACTGGAGTGCCCCTTAAGGATGTATTTAGGGGCTGTAGGTGCAGGCACTGAGGTATTTGCAGGTAAGCTATCACATTTCCATTCCATGTATTTTCCATTTCCACTTCTCCACTCCCCCCAAGCCCCCCCACCCAACCACATCCCCGCGCGCTCTCTGCCGCTCCCTCTATCTCGCCCTGCCGGTGAATCCTGCTTCCCACCATCACCTGCTGTAAATTGTTCCAGTCTCTCTGGTGCAGGAGTGTTTTTCACCCCAGTGTCTTCCTGTTGGAGTGTCTCTCACCACTGGGATTAAGGAGCCTCTCCAGACAGGCTGAGGCGTTTATTTAAAGCAGCAGGCTTGTCACCAGGACTATTTTAAGTGGGAGCTTGAAAGCAATTGCTGCCGCGTTCCAGCGCGATGTTGGCTATGAGTTATTATGCACGGCTTCAGTGGCGAGGAGCAGTGGAACCGAAAAGGCTTACCCTGTTGCTTTCTGACTGGAGTCCATAGATGAATAGAAGAATGAGGGAATGGAGGATGGGTGAAGAAGACTTTGCCACAAGTGATGCCATTTGTTAGTCTTTGTTATGTAGCCTTTAGCAGATTTCTGTTATAATTTAATGACTATTCCTTCCAGCCGGTATATGTCAAGCCACTTGCCTTGGGGACAAAAATGGTTTCACTTATCGTTTAATTTCATGAATTCTTAAAATGCACTGATTGGTCGTAAGTACCATGCCTAGGGCCAGTTAGCAATATATTATATTCAAAATAGTGTCTGTAATATGTTTCATTCTATTCATATTGAATATCATCTCTTATCCAGCCAATGAAAAACATAGGCTTTACTCAGAGGTCAGTACCCAGCTTTGCCTGCTGAATATTTGGAGCCAGTCCCATCAACAGAAGCAGCAGAAAATCTTTCTGGGCGAAAGAGCTGCTGGATGCAGCTGGGTTTTGCTCTGTTGACTGAAGCGATTTTTAATGTTTTATTGATTTTTTGATTTATTTTTTTCTGCTCCAGCCTCCATATACACACTCTCACTCTGTCTTCGTCATGAGGAACAGCCAAACAGGCAAAAAGCCCCATGCAGGCTTCAGTCCCGGTCCCTGTGTATCCACATCCGGCCTTGCCAGAACATGAGTTCAGAACAAGAGTGCTAACGATGAATGTTGGAGTGGTTTGATTTTTGAGTCAACTCCAATTTTACTGAATGATCAATGATTTCCCCCTTTATTAGAACAGGTCTCTAAAACAGACCCACCTTGACCACATAGTGACTTTTTGTCTCCTTTTCTGCACAAAATCAAAAAGTACAATTAGACCAACAATACAACACAAAGATACAAAACATTAAAAAGGAGAGACGGAATGACAGAGAGGAAAGTTCAAACTAATGTTCATAACCCTTCCCAGAGGTGTCTGTTGAAGTGTGAGGGAGAGAGGAAAGAGGGGAGAGAAGAGGGTAACGAGGGGGCGGCAGGAACAGAAAGAGTGTTTACAAGAGAGCTAAAGCAGCATCTGACGCCACTGCATGCAGGCTGCTGTTTCTTCTCTCACAGGCATTAGAGCAATCCACACCACTCCATCTCTCATACACGCATGCATCAACATCTCCAAGGTTGTATAAATCAAAGCTCTCTTGCTACTGAACCAGCATTTCCTGCCCACTACGAACAATTACCATCCCAACCCTTGCTCAGATAACAAAGCATCCTATCTTAATAAGCATCCCACCATGGGGAGCTAATGGTCTCACTGCTCCTTTTAATTTTATTCATACCTAACTATGAGATATTAATAATGAATGCAGAGTAAACAACAGTTTAAGATGCCGGCCACGCCATTGTGGACTAATTGGCTCATTAAATGTAACATTAGGTGGGAGAGGGGCCCTTGATTGGGAGCTGTAGGCCCCAGTCAATGCTAACACTCAGAGATCATTGATCTTTACCCAGCCTGCATGGCTCTGATTAAAGAGCAATAAAGATGGGGCTGGTTCCCCCCGGCTCCATAACACTGCCACAATTCCCTTAAAGTGCCTCAGACACTTCCCAAACGCAGCCGGATATTTTCTCTGTCATGATCCTCCTAACGTGTGCCAGGGTGAAGCTGGCACTATAGGACCACACAGACACAGCTGTGGCCACGGCCCCCTGAGTACGTAGCAGAGGTGCTAAATGGTCGGACGAAGAGATCAATTAGAAATGGACTGGCTGCGTCCATCAGTTTCTAAGCACCCAGCATTTCACCTCACGGCCCAGGTCTTAACGTGACCTGTTTTGTGTGTTCCAGACAGGCTCATATTGTTGCAGGGGTCTTTAAAGTGTTTCTGGCCAGTGCTTTACTTCCCCTTTAAAAATTCAAGAAGCCTAGAATAAATAGAGAGGATCCTAGAATTCAGCCCTACACCGCTCTGCCAGGCTTAAGGACTGTTGTAGTTCAGTGCTGAACTTGGATCTGACAAATTAGTCTTCTGTGTATTGGCTAATGCATTGCACACATGCATCGATATTTATTATAGTATGACCTATAACCCTTCAATAAGCTACCAGTGTGTGCTGAAAGAGGTAACATATTACAGTAAACAAAGCAGACATCTCCTTTGTGTGCATGACTCTTACACATTTCCAGGGTGACCTAGTGGTGATGGGGATTAGGGGACAGAAGTGCTTCTAGCAGCCCAGTGGCATCTGGCCTGAGCAGGCCAGCAGCCCAGTTGACTGCCTCTCCTGACCAGCTATAGATGGTAGTTTTATAGCAGCGCTCTGGCCTGGGCATTGACTCCAGGTCTAATAAACATCCAATATGTTATCCCACCCTCACACAACAAGCAGAGATGATACTCTGTAAAAACACAACAAGCCCTCAGATTGGCCTGCAATAAAAACCTTTTTACACACTATGTGAACCTGTAAAGGCCTTACATGGCACGGACAAACAGACCTTGACTGGCTGTATAGGACCTAAAGGTGTTACAAGTAAGATAGAATGCTGGGAAACAAATTACCACACCTCTCTGAAATGTTAGTGACCGTAGTGCAATCAAACACGGTTAAAGTGAGCATTACTGTGCTACTGATAATTATATCATTACCAAGCTTAAAGTACCATAGTCTTGTGTGTGAGTAAAATAAAGAAAACAGCAGTGAAAAGACTAGTTTCATGTTTGCGTTGTATTTTCTCTCCTACAACACAAGGTCAAAATGCTATTATGTTAAACATAATAATTCATATAGGCCTTTCATCCTTCTGGTGCAGGTGAAAAATGCTCTCAGTTCTGTAAATGTGGAAAAGCAACCATATCTGGTCCAGGAAAAGACCTTGTCTGCACGTCTCCTTATTGTCGTTGCTGTTTAAAATTATGTGATTTTCCGATCATGGCATTTTACGTTGGGAAGGCCACGACTTTACATGCATCATGTTGATGTTTCTTTCAACTTGACTACACTGTGGGTATCTTTATAAATGTAGGAAGTGGATTTTTCCTTAGGGATTACATTGATATTATTTCCCTTTTACCTTGGATGTTCATTTTGATAAATATGCTGAAAGCCCAGCACATGAAAATAAATATCTTTCCTTCTTTAAATGGCTAATCCCTTTGACTTGTTGTTGCCACGTCCATGTTCACACCCAACAGCCATTACAATGAGCGGGAAATGTGGAGCAGCATCGCAAGAAATCAAACCATGATAACGAGTGCCTCGAGCCTGGTTCAAGGCATCGGCTGATATCTTCAGTGCACAGCTCTCCTCCTTCCCATTTCTCTTCTAAACCCTCATCTGCCTCTCTTCCCGCTTGGAGAATGCCTGTGCTGCACCCTTCCTTTGCCCTCCACTGCCCCACCTACCTGATCTCATCTGGAGACAGAGCAGGTGCTACGGAGAGATAGAGGATGGCTGAGAAAGGCCTCTCCACCCAGGCTAATGACGCCTGCTCCTTTTTCAGCTCACTATGCTGAAACACTTTCTGGGCAGGAGACAGGCTGAAGCAGATGAGAGCAGGAAACATCACAGAAGTCCAGGCAGATGGGAGATGGTGTCCTGCAGATGAGGAGAAGATTGTCACGACGTAACAAGATGTCCTCACATCTGCATATGTACACACATACTGATCTAGATGTGCATAATAGTATGTTTATGCACTCTCTCAAAACACTCAGACCTCCCAACTCATCAACCTTCCAACAACAGGCCCCTGTCAAACACACCATACCTCTGGATCTATATATGCATACAGCTACTCATACAGAGGTTACCTGCATTTAACTTTACTGCTGATGACATCAGCTCTCCGGTGGAAGCCAGGTCCCCCCGGGGAGAGAGCTAACTATGATGGAGCTAACTAATGTGCTGGTTGCACTGTTTCCATTAGCCATGTTAGCAATCACCGTTTTCCCCACCTTCTCTCTCCTGTTTTGATGCAATGATAAGCAGTATGAGCTCCGCATTAGCACTAATGTTTTTTAAAAAATAATTTTATTTATTGAAAAAGATAGCGGCCAGAGTCTGTGATCATAAGTTTGTCCATGGCGAAAGCCTGTTATACTTAGCAACGGTCTGTTATACAGAATTAGCAGTATATATATATATATATATATATATATATATATTGTGTGCATATTAAGTGTTAAACACTTCAAATAATTAATCTTGTTTAATTGCATTAATGTCATAGTTAACTCGCAATTAATCACACATTTTTATCTATTCTAAATGTCCCTTGATTTCTTTTTGTCCTATTACTTTTTCTCATTTTAATGCTCTTATCAACATGGAAAAGTGGATTGGCTTGCTTATGGATTGGCTTTGCTTTTGCGTTAACGCCGTTAATAACGCATTTAACTGACAACACTAATATATATATATATATACACTACATTCAGTATCACCCACACTGAAAAAGTCTCTCACTTACTCAGACACTAATGAACACACAACATGCACACTGTACCACACTGTACTATGGAAAAGCCAACATTTTCCATTGGCCTGTGTGTTGCTAGACTGTGATATTCAGCCAAGGTCAGCAGTCATCAGTGGGAAGCCTCGGGAGGGAGCGGCAGTTGAAAAGTTCAAACAGTCTGTACATGAACACACACAGATGTACATGCACATACACAAAGTACAGCAGGCAGGATAATGGGCTGTGCTCTCATTCGAGAATGCCACAGGTCACAGCAAGTGACTGTCAAAGAACACACCCTGCGATTCGCACTTTTGGTAAGTGAGATGCACACGTACACTAATAACAAGACAAAATCGAATATGAAATCGAATGTGATTTGCAGTTACACTGTAGAGTTCTGTAGTTACATATTGAAATATATACAGTGAAACTATGCATGTGAAATATTTTAATAACTTCTTGCTGTGTGTGTCAGTTTTACAAGGCTTAAACTAACTTTGCATACTTCTCCAATATTGTGAACACAGACACACATACAGATACATATTCCCACACCCAATGAGAGACAAAAGGGGATGGCGGGATTAACGGATCAGTTCCCAATTTCCCCCAGCCGCCCAGAAGTAATCAGATCATCTTGCACCTGATGTGAGGCCTGAATTCCATTAGGCTTTATTAGCAGTAATTATCTCCTGCTTCCACCCCATGCTGTTCCCTCACTCCCTCTATTTTTCCTCCGGATCCTGACATTGCCCTCTCCTTCCTCCATGCTCTTTTTTCTTCCCCCACTTTTTGCCAGTGTTCCACTCGCACCCTCACTGTGAGTTTCATCCCACCCCTAAATTGTCTGGATGGCTCATTCATTGTAACGCTTCTGTCTCTGTCTTTTTTTGGCTATTGCTAACATGTAAATCCAGATATTCCTGCTGAAGGTCACTCTGACATGCAAACAGACACGCTGTCACACTTGCACACACAAATACACATTTAGCGTTAACTTTAAGTGGGTGTAAGGATGAAAAGGCCATTTCAGTTTTTCTCCAATAGCACTGAGGGTGAATCAGATAATCACCCCTCTTTTCTTTTCTGTTTTTATTGCACTTGTTTCATTTTGCAGCGGGCCCAGAGATGGGATGGACAATTGTGTGTTCTTTCACATAGTGTTTCTCACTCAAGCAGGAAGGAGCATGAGGACTACAGAAAAGGCAAAATCCTCCTGGGAACAGCTTTTTACTCCCAGTTTGTGTTCATTTGTCCCCCCGCTCCCCTCGGCTGCCTTTGGGAGCGAGTCAGCACTTGTTTTATTGGCTGTTACTGTGTGTCAGGGAGCAAATCGGTTTTTACTCACAGGTGCGAGTGGAGGACAAGTGTGAGTGTTCCATTACTTTTTGTATCAGGTTGGAATTATCTGCGTGCGAACGGGTTTGTCCATGTCTCTCTGTGTTGGTGCAGGACAGTGCGTGATAAGGGGGTGTGTGTAATTGTTAAAAAGTGAGAACCATGTTGTTATATTTACTTGTTTGTACATGGGGAAATGAGTATATGTGTATATATGAGGTGTAGCAAGTAGATGATTCCCTCTGTGCTGTTTATTATCACATTTTGTGTAATTATATAATTACTGCTAATCACCCACCTGAGGTGGCAGTGCTCTGCGGCAACACACTATTACAGAACAAACACAGCGACCTCAGCACATCTCACACTCATTAACACACTCCTCCCACCCTCCTTCTCTTTCCTTCTTTCCCTATATCTACATATATCTCTCTTGTTCCTATTCTCTATGCTCATTATCTCTTGTCTTTATTTACATGCATGAAAACACACCAGCACGCACGTGTGTGCACTCTCTAATTTTATGAGAATCCCAATCAACCGTAATGAGATGAATCGAATTTCAGTGGCAGATCGGCCAAATTTATAGAGAGACAATCTTCCCAGCAGGTATGTTTCTGATGTGAAACGGAAACAAGAAGAAAGCATCTCCGTATCACATCTGATGTTCCATCCTTTCGACAGGCAGTTGAGAGAATGGGGTAATAGTGTAGCATTGCCGTGTACTGCACATTAGTTAACTGAATGTGTCAGTCTCCAAATGAGAGTGAATCGGGGGGGGGGGGGGTGTGAGAGCTATTCACGAGCAAGAGACAAATCTCACATTTCAGACTCCATTTCAAAGAACATGAAATTCAATATACCACACCAATCTTGTGCACACTGTCATTGCTTATGCCAGTAATAGCAATCAGAGATATTGTATTCACTCCACTCAGCCTCCCGGTGTCAATTTATGTTTATGTTTGCCAGTAAATATATTAAATGTCATTTAAGCCTTTTCAAGAAGTTGATTGTTTTGCTTTTGTTTTGTGCCGTCTGGTTCTCGCTGTTTGTCGTCCTGCAGATCTTGACACAGGCTTTTATTAATCTGCAGGCTAAATGGCAACTCTCACTAGCACTCCCCAATGCCCCACTGTCATCTCCTTGTGTAAATCTCCCTACTAAATTAAATTTTCACTCTCAGCAATAGGCACAAATTGAAAACACACGGACAAATGTAGGTGTTGTAAATACACCGGTCAGTTAGAAATTGAGTGACATTTGAGTCGTGCATTAGTGTGGAGACACCCTCTGGACTGTTATAGCCACCTCCTTCCCTCCCTTGTTTTTGAGCTATGTGAAAAGAATCCAGCAGCAGAGGAAATGAATTCTGTGGATGAGGAGATCAGCCACACACTGACAGACACACACACACATATACACACACACACAGAAGCAAACTGTGTGCCACAGTACCTAGGTGCCCACTGAGACGCATTATGCTAGCTGACAGTGCGACAGGATAGCACAGAGAGACTCCCAAACATCTCGCCCACATAATGAGACAGGGCAGGAGCATTGGGGCCTCTTGAGGAAAAGAGGGGGTTGGTGGTGGGAGGAGCCATTGCAACATGTCAGTCCTTATGTAGCCCACAGTGGATGTGCTGGACCCTTCTGTCACAAAGTGTATGTGAAAGATGGCAGCTGCAGACAGAGGCTGACATGCACAGCTCAACTGGCTCATATCTGGCAGCCAGAATGAATTCATCACAAGGCAGAGACAGACAACACAGACCAACCATGTTCATCAGATTGAAAAGGAACTTTAATTTAGTCTGTGTGCCTAGAGTTTGTATGTGTGTGTGTGTGTGTGTGTGTGTGTGTGTGTGTGTGTGTGTGTGTGTGTGTGTGTGTGTGTGTGTGTGTGTCTGTGTCTGTGTCTGTGTGTGTGTCTCTGTGTCTGTGTGTCTGTGTTAATAAGACAGCGTCTTTCAACTCTTCCTGACAGATAAAAACTTGCATTCAACTTAAAGAAGACTTGAGACACAGACTCTAGTTTGCACAGATGTTTTTTTTTTATCTCCTCCAAGATTCCCCTTTGCGAACTCTGTAGCACTGTACATCTATCCACTCTAAAAATGCAGTCGCAGCACTTTACGTGCCTAACCGAACTATAACTGGAGGCCTGTTTGTAGGCACTGTATACACAGATGTATGGCCATCTTCACTCTCATCAAGTATCACTTAGGGATTCAGCTTGGTTTAGCTAATGGGTTGTAGCAGTCGTTCTCAAACGGTGGCATCTTTAGAGTAACGTTTAGCTCTAGGATGAGGCTGTCTACTTTACAGTAATCATCAGCTAGAGCCAGAGGACAAATCATCTAAAACTCTGGCTGCAGAATTCTTCATGGTGCTGGGTAAATGGTAGTCCAAGTCTCTAGACTAAAGGCCAGACTCTGTGTCTCGCTATGTCTCACCCTCTCTTTCTGTGTCTGTCTTTTCGAGTCTCTATCTTGCTGACCTCCATATCTTGCTCCAGTGTCTTTGTATGTGCTCCCTTTGGAAAAGCGAGGGGGAGGTGAGCACACAGAGATGAGAGGGACTCCAGCCCAATCTCATTTAGGCAGAGAGAGGGCGGATAGCCACCAGGAACCTCCACTCGGTTACACCTGAGGGGCCACTGCCATGGAAGGAGGATATGCAGCTTTGCATGCAAATCTCAGCTGGGAGCCATGCTCCTGCCACCTTACACAGGGGCACAGAAACACTGGCACCTGATTAACATGAAGGGTATTTGAACTCTGCTCTGCAAACATGTGTTAAAGACTGTGATTTTCTCTCCGGCCGTTATTTCACATGTGCTCTGGCGCCCGGGAACATAGAACAGAGATGACATTCCGTGACATTTCCTGCGATCCATGTGTCATAAAGCTGACATAAAGGTTGACGTACAGCTTACTTGACGATGGATTGGCTGTCATAAACATTGATAGCACTACATAACAAATGATGCTAAATTTTCATGGCACTGTCGTGACATTGAACAATGTCGTCTCTGCAATCGAATGCAGAGCTCATTTTCCCAGTGCTGACCTAAATCTAAGTAATGTCCCTTCGACCAACATGTTGTGATTGAATAACTCCGTGATTGTACGCTATTTGTCATAAGAAGTCATTATACGGCGTAAATATCATAATCAAACTGTTATTTGCGAAGCCATTATCCGTGTATTGAGGTCTGAGGAATTCACCCACACCTTTCAATGTCTTTAGGATTCAGTTCCCTTGCATAGCTTCTGTTTGCTCAGTCGTGTGTGTAGATGTGTATGTGTACCTCCAGAGTAGACCAGAGGCTTATAGCGAGCCAAAGAGATTGGTACACTGGTCCTGTCCTCATCCTTATGCATGGCTAAGCCTCCTCCAGAACTCTTTTGTTTTTAATGATAACTGGTCTCATGCATTGTTTACTAAGATGACAGGTCTATTTTCCACTGATTTATAGCTCTGTGGCATTCAAGGAGATACTGTACTTATTACTTTAAATGCAGTATGCAAAAACAAGTCAAAGAGACAGGCAGAAGGAGGGAGGGAGGGAGGGGTGTGGACATAAATTAAGGGTCATTGTTCCCCTTCTGCTTCAGAACTAGCAGCTGTTTGCTGAGGTCTAGACGGAGAGCTGAGAGCTGATCACCTAAGGAGGTCACCGCTGCACTCAGCTCCCCTCACTTGGCTGCCAGGACTCTAGAGTGGAGGTGTTGGCATTGTCAGATTATCCTGTCAACTGCATCTTTATATTTTGTTTTGTGTATTTGGGCAAGTGGCCGGGTTTCTCTCTCTGGATCCCTGTATACATAGTCAGGGGGGAACTCCCTCTGGTGGTCAAACACCAGTGTCACACACCAACTAATCCCAACTCTTCAGTTCCCCAAATCTATTGGGCAAAAAAAACAATGAAATCTACTAGATTTTTTAGTTTGACAACAACCGGAGTATTATGAAGGCACGGGAAGGGGGTGTTGAGGAGAGAGGTAAAGAGGAAGTAAAGGAATAGGAGGTGGAGTGTCATTGCTTCGACGAATTTAGTTACAGTAGCTCAGAGATCAATTATTCAGCGGAGGCATGCATGGTCGCAGGATTAATGGCGCATGCAGCTGATAAATCAACCATCGGTCTCGAACCTCCTTGGGAGTGGGAAAACGGTACAAGACAAACATAGAAACGCGTTTGACGTTGGCATTTTATACCTGTCCTTTACCATTAGTAACCTTGAGATTCAAGAGAGAATGGGGACGAAGAGCACATCCAGCCACAAATAACCATCCAGATTTGGGGATATAATGTCAAAAAATGAGCACATTATATCATTTTGAATGCCGATTTTGCTCCGAAGGACAGAAGTATCTCTGTGTCCTCAGACTGTGGAAGGATATGAAAAAGGAGGGCTGTAGTTGCTGTTGAGAGATTGAAACGATGCTATATATTACAACCTCTGGAGACCTGTCGCCACCCCCCCCCCCCCCCCCCCATCTCTGTGTCTGTCTCTCCCTGTCTCTTCCTCTCTCTCTCTCTCTCAGTCTCACTTTGACTTTCCTCTGGGTTCTTCTTCCTTTTTTTGCCTCACATTTCTCATCACACCCCCTTTGTGTATTCATTCAGTGTGCCTATCCATGTTCTTGTCTGTCTGGCTGTACTTGTATTTGTATATATGTGTGTGCATCTCTCTGCCTGATCGAATTTTCTACAATCGGGCCCCTTCCCCCCTCCTCCATCCTTGTCTGTTTTGGCTGCCAGGTTGTACCTGTCTGGTACTTCAGGTACGTTTTAGCCCATGTATCTGTGTTCACCTATAATTCCCTTCCTCTATTTGTCTGTCTTCTTTATCTGTCTGCTCCATAGCAGCTGCCCCAGCCCAAAACAGCCCTCATGGCCTTGTCTCTACTACAGTTCACATACAATCACATACCCTGGTCAGGCTCCCATCTTCAAACACCAAGCTTTGCCCAGCCGGAATGTCAAATCACTTCAGTCTCTGTCTCATTTTTCTTTCTGCTTGTTTCTATGGACCTCTCATTCTCCCTCTCTCTCTCTCTCTCTCTCTCTCTCTCTCTCTCTTTCTCTTTCTCTCTTTCTCTCCCTCTCTCTCTTTCTCTTGCTATTTCTTTATACATCTCTTTATCATGCACATGCACTCACTGTATCTTCTCTGTTTCTCTGTACTCTGTAGCACTAGTGCACTGCTCTGTCAAAAAGTGTTCTTCCTTTGAAGCCAAAGCTAACCTTTTTCTTCCAGATTAGAGTAATCAAAATAAATTAAGAGTGGAGGGAGTATGGAGGACTTTGGCCATATCAAAGCAGCAAAAGGACACATAAAGAATCTTTTGCGTATGAGGGTTGGTGAAGGAGGGAATAAGGTAGGGAGGTGGGGGGTTGGTGAAGGCAGTGAGGCACCCATGGTGGAAGTGGGAGGATCAAAGAAGAGGATTGTGGCAGAGTGCTGTCCCCTGCTGTGCAGCTCAGATAAAGACAGGTTAGCGCCACAGGTCTTCTCAGTGAGAGGGAGCCAGGCATAAGGCCAGGGGAGATGCATGAACAAGCCAGCTTACAAACATCTCATAGTAACTCAGGCAGAAGAAGCCTTCTGAATTAAAGTGTCACTTTTCATTTGCTTTCCCTTCCCTCTTTTTGGCTCGCTGGCTGATTCCCCCCCACTCCCTCTTTCTTGTCTGTCTGCCTACTCCTCCCCTATAACCAACCACCCCCCTTTCCTTCTCCTCATCACAATCCGAACATAACATGGACTCCCTCAGTTGCCTTCCCCACTGTCTTCATCACAGGGCAGCCTGGGGGCTCTCAGGCTCTTCCATCTGCCTGCTGTGTGTCTGTAGCTCTCCCTGTCTTGCTTTGCTTGTCTCTCTGTCTGGTTGTGGCAATCCCCGTCTCTCCAAATCTATCTTTTCTGCATTTGGCTTTGTGTCTGTCTGCAGGGCTCTCTGTCTCCCTGCACATGTACACTCAGAAGGATAAGCATTGGCAAAGAGGAAAGATTTTTGGTTATATGCTAATCTAAAGTGAAATACAGCACAATTAATATTCCACAAAGGACATGTTTTCCTGGGTCAGCACTTGTTGAAACCATGGCAGCAATAAACAAGGTGTAAATTACCATGGCACTCTAGCAACATTCTGTCAATACTGTGTGTGCGCCTCACTAAGTCATTCTGGTTATCTACTGTATGTAGCTGACCGCTCCAGAACACACTTTTGTTTTCAGTGGGATGCTGTTGACCTTTTATAAACCATGAAAGGCCCAAACTCAAGGGCATGTGTGTTAACAGAGAATTGGCTCCACAACTAGACTTATTATCGTCACAGGGGATATGACATAGGATCCAAAATATACCGTCTGGGTGAGCTTGCTGCTGTTTCCACAGTAACTCCATGATCAGTCTCATTTCTGTCATTGTTCTCAATCTAACTAATCCGCTGAGCTGGCCTGTCTAAATTGGGTGTGCTGCCGGGACTGAGGGGGGGCGTGGAGACTGGGGATAGAAGCAAAGTGCACAGAAGCTGATGAAGGTTGTTGCCATGCTCTGAAGTGGAGCACCATTCTTCCCAGCTATCAGTCTTTAATTGGGCACTGTGGGCCATAATAAAGAGATTCCCAAGAATGGAGAAATAAAATAAGAGAATATGAGAGAAAGATACAGAGCAATATGGGAGGCCAAAGAGAGGGGTGAACCTAGTGCGCTTTAATGCAATGCGTAATGGCAGGTGTCGCTCTGCCTAATTTCACGCCTTTGTGAGCGAATGAGCACCCAGACAATCACCATTTCCAAGTCATGTCTTTTTTTTCCCTCTTCCTCTCTATATTTCAGTCTCTCTGCCTTAATGCATAGTCAATGGCAGGGATGTGTTTGTCCTTCCACATGACTGTGTGTGTGATTTGGCCTGTACAGAACGTGGACTTTGGTTCCCCTGAAACCTGGAAGTGCCTGCCTGTAATCTCCATGACAGGCTAAATGTGCAGCAAAAGCACTAAATAGAGGCATGGGGACAGTTAAGGAAACACAAGGTCCTGCCTCTTCCACCTGTCACAACCAGGCCATACAATGAGGAATGTCAGTATTCTGGCCTGTTAGACTTTAAACCAGTGGATGGAAACGACAGGAGGAGACTGGGTCCACCAATGGTGTGTGTGTGTGTGTGTGTGTGGCATCCCGCGGCAGCAGAGACAGAAACGAGTCCATAATGCCGTGCCCAGCTTCATGTATGACCCTCTGTTGCTTCACAAACCTCCCCTCCCATTCTCACCCTCTTACCCTTCCTCACCCTTCTTCTCTCCTTTTCACTGGTCCTTTACCCTCCTCTCCCCTCATCATGGTTCTTCCCTCCTCACCCTTCCTCACCCCTCCTTCCTGTAGTCTGTGTTTGTGTTGGGAAGATTAAGCTGCTCTGACAAAGCTGTGTTTACAAATATGCAGGCAGAGAAACAGGCCAAGCGACGCTGAATAGGAATAGAATACAAATTGCTTTTTTATCTCTCTTAGGGCCAGGGCGAGAGAAAATGTGTTTGCGATTGTTGCTCCTCCGCCTGTGAAGGATAAAGCCTCAGTACTGGGTTTGGGCTCCCTGTTAGCATTCATTCTATCCTCTCTTCTCTCTGTCTTCCTCTCTCTCTCTCTCTCTCTTTCTCTCTCTCTCTCTCTCTCTCTCTCTCTCTCTCTCTCTCTCTGTCCTCCCACTCCCTTTCTTCCCCCCATGCTCTTTTTCCTCTTTGTCTGCTCCACACTCTCTGTCTCTTTCTCCCCGGTGGGAATTTTTTTCTTGCTGTTTTCTTGGTAATCACATCTCCTCTCCTCTCTTCTCTTCTTCCCTCCCTAACTCTCTCATGTCTCCCTGATGTGTGCTCCTCTCTCCTCTATATGTGTGCACTACTCGGTCTCCCATCACCTCGTTCCCTCAATCATTTTTTCCATTCCTCTTCCCCTTCCTGTTCCCATACAAGCTGAATATCTCTCTCTGTTACTCACTCACTCTCTCTCTCCCCCCTCCCCTTTCCCTCCATCCATCCTTTTTTTCTCTCCCCTCCACTCAGTAGGACTTGTCATGATTTACAGTCTCTCTCAGCTCTTCCTTGCTCACACCGGAGATATTGGAAATTTGGAGTGCCTATAGATCACGGCAGGGGGAGAAGCCGTGAGCCTCCGCTAATCAGCCCTAACAGAACGGTGGAGCATTACAAATCTGAGCTCTCTCTTACAATTAGGCAGCATGTCTGCCCGGCATAACCCATGGCAGGGAGGCTGAGCCTGTGATGTCATCTTCAGCAGGTCTCCACCGCGTGTGTGTGAGTGTGTGTGTGTGTGTGTGTTTTAGGGGAAAACAGTAGGTTGCTCTCATTAATGCAGAGGACATGCTCCCCTTCTCCACACAGTGGCACTTTTATCCTTACCTCAGCTAACACAAGGGAAGGTTAATGGGCGGTCATAGAGACTCAAACAATGCCATATATGTTTATTAAGCAGCAGCAGTCTCGCCATGGGATGATTTTATTAATAAAATATTCACATGACTTAAGGGCCGGATAGAAGCCTAGCTTTTGAGGACAATGTCAAGGAAAAGACTTAAAGATCAAATGTTTTTTCTTGAGGGATTGTTTTTGTGTTGCTCGCCTACTACGTACCGTAGTTTCGTACCGTAGCTGCAACTCTCTCCCTCCTCTGTCCCTGTTTCAATCCTATGTATAGGTGCATTAATATGTTCTGTGTTATATACTCTTGGCCATTCTCCAGCACATGCATTTGGGTTTGACGTAGCACTATGGAGACGCCAGCTACGGGAAAGTCTTCTTAGACTCAGCTGTTTCGCACCCACTAAAAATGACAGCTAAAACCTGACCTGTGACCCCTTGTCTTTATACTGTGGAACGATAACCTGATTGCTGTATCCATTACTCCATGGATAATGGAATGAAGTGGCCGTCGTGGTTGATAGCCCCAGGCTTGTAATGCAAACAGATGCTCATTACTCTTTTTACTGCTAGACATTTTTTTTGACATCTCTATTCTAGACATGCAATCTAGAGGCCAGCTCAAAGGTTAGGTGATAAGCAAGTGGTGTGTTGAGATAATGACTGGTTTCCATTTTACCTTTTTTCACATATACTTAACATTCATTTGTAACCTGTCATCCCTCACATTAGGATAATTTGCTGATCTCTTCACATAGACTTCTAACTAAAGCATTATTGAGATGCAGCAAGTCAAAACACACATTAGCAGGACAGCCTATTAGCATTTCAAAAACCAAGAATTGACTCAGGCTAATTTAATCTGCAGAACATCTCCAAAGTAAGGTCACTTTCTTATGTGTCGAGCAAAGTCAGTTGAGTTGAGGAGAAAGATAAGGAATTAAATGAAAGCCTGAGTGAGAGAAAGTGGGAATAGAACATTTACTGCTAGGCCTCTGCTCATGGTGTGGGTACTAGAGAAACACAGTTTGCCTTTTGAGGAGCTGACAGTAGCAAGGTTCCCAGAGCTTTTCTTTGTTGACAGGCGCCAATGTGTTGACTGTTGTAGGCTGAGGTCAAAGCAAGGCCTCCACTGGCTCGTCATGAAGTATAAAAAACAGCCTGATACATTCACTCATCCTATTTCACCTCTCTTTTTGCCTTGTAACTTCTTTAAGTGAATAGGCCTTTATGCAGTGCTAACAGAGCACTAACAGAGAACTGCTCAAGGTTTGTCTATGGGAATGTATACTTCCAAATAAATTTTAAAATATATATATACACACTGTATATATATATATATATTTTTTTTTTTTAAAGCACCCTGGTAGATGAAGTATCATAGGATGTATGCATTGGTATCT
This sequence comes from Etheostoma spectabile, assembly GCF_008692095.1. NCBI lineage: Eukaryota > Metazoa > Chordata > Actinopteri > Perciformes > Percidae > Etheostoma > Etheostoma spectabile. The sequence continues at coordinate 2,235,343 of NC_045739.1, read as the reverse complement.
GATAAGCAGTCAGATTAGTTTATGCAGCCAGACATAGATAGTTAAGTCTATAAAGCCCATACATTTACATTTATGCATTTATGGCCTGCGGTTCTCTCTTAACCTATGTATAGCAGCTTGTGATGTCAAGGAATCGATTAACTAAAGGCAAAACTATACATATAAACAGGGTGCATTATTCTCTTACTGCCATATTTTTTTGCTTATGTTTGTCTGTCACACACACGTTAAATTGTCTTTCAGTTTCTATAGGCGCATGCACATTCTTGTTATTCGCACATGTGACCTGGCATACTCTAAAGTGTGTATTGTGTGTCATTGTGTATGTGTCTGTTGGTGTATGGTGGCATGCCGTAGGCCCCATGCCACCCTTCCATCCCATTAGCTGAGCCCAGCCCCTGTTGGTGTCTGCTTTAACCTTGGCCAGCGAGCTGGAGGAGAGGGAGAGTAATTCTAACCTTAAAAACCTGCTGATTAAAGCTAGTTTGGTGGAATTCGATTCCACTTAATGCCTTTGGCCGTGAGCCCAGCTGGCTAGCATTAGCATCAACAGACACTGTGTCTTCAGTCAGGGAGACGGACGTGCATGAGCTTTCTCTGGCATGTGCAAAATGCGCGGCTGTAAACCCCACATCCCCTCGTCTATCTTTCTGTCTCTATTCTTCTTCTCTGTCCTTTGTCTCTCATTCCACTCTTCATTTCTCCCTCTGTCCAATATACGGCTCCTATACCCAATTTCATCACCGTAGTTCTACAAAATGTCTTTCCTCTCTCAGGGCTTTTTGTGTGGCAAGCGGTCAGGGGTTTCTCTATAACTGCCTCAGCCCTGTTATTGTTTCCCATTTGAACTTGATGTATAGCTGTGTTTACGCGTCCAGCGTTGCTAATTAATTCTCCTCTTCAGGGCCTGTGTATCAACGGTTTTGTGCTTATTTTACAATGAGTGTGCTATTTTTAGAGAGAGCCATTTCCATAACACATGCATTTTTCCACAGCATCATTTGTTTTGCTTTGTTGAGGAATTTAGGTTTGTTTTTCATTTTTTTCCTTCAGCTCGGGTGCAGCCTGCCAATTCATTTTGTAACCCGCTCCGATTTGACTGATTTAGAGGCTGCAGCTGGTCCAACGGAGAGAACCGTGGAGATAAATCTAAGCCTCTTTTGATTTATTATGTATAATGTCTCATCAACCGTTGCTTAAGTCAGATGCACTGAATAATTATAGTGTTACAACTTTACAAGTAGTGGCTTATTTAAAGGGGTATAAAGAAGAAGAATTTTAATAGAGAAAGCACTTGCTGGCATAAAAGCCACAATCATTGTGCCAGCAACATACAGGAGCTGTGCATTTCTCTCTGATTGCAAAATGTAAGAGAGATACTGTATATTATGGGCATTCTGGGCATAGTGCCACACTGCCAGACACTACAGATAATTTGATTCTCTCTGAACGATTGGAAGAAAGCAGAGCATAGTGGCTGACTGTAAAGACAGCAGGTGAAATGCAGAGCATTACAATATCAGTCGAAAATGAGCTCATCCTCCAAACTGGAAGTGGCACTTTTTAGCAGCAAGTCATCTAATCACGTCTGTATAGAGCCAGAAATCGTTGGTTGATCAATAGTCATCATGGATGCTGTCAATGGCCAGAGTAGCTTGAATCTTGCATGGTCCATGAATCTCTATTGAGTACGGATTTTGCGCTCCCTCCACCGATGGAGTTTGATAGTACTGCCTGATTGGCTTCTGCGTGAGCTCTATTTCTGCCGCTGTGCCCTGGGCTGAATCACCTTCCCCAGGCAGACAGACGCAAACGTGCACACATACAGAAGAAGACCCACAGAAAAGGATACATTCCCTCTAATGAAGCAGTGAGCCAGAAGTGACTTTACCTGGTAGATCTCCACGACAACAACTACTGTAGATAATAGTGCAGAGCAAGTCACTCAAGCGAGAGTTGAATCATTTATTTGAGATCCGACTTTAGATTATTCATATCCAGAGTGATAATATATGAGAACAAGTGTTGGCTAAAGAAACACAGGAGGACACATGAGTCATACATAAGTCAGTGGTACAGTAAAACTATCCTTAACAGAGTTGGCTGGATGATAGATGGAAACTGGTAGCTGGACATGGGGAATATCTTTTAAATAAATAAATAAATAAATAAATAGTGCTGTCAGTTAAACGTGTTATTAACGATGTGAATGCTGATAATTGGCTAACACTGGCGGATTTACAGAAATGTTCATTAATGTGCATTGTCCTAATTAAATAAATAATAATAAATAAATGCAAACCCCTTTTAATAGCGTCCATTTTTTTTTCGTGAGATTAATGTTCTTTTAGGCCTAGCAAACTTTGTAGTTTTTTTCACAACAACTAGTAATGTTAGAAAAACTACAACACCACACCCGATCTAGCTAGACCTGAAACACAACAACAGGCATGCCCCACACACTTGTTTGAGCTTGCAAGCCGGCCGAAGTGTAGTAACGCTACGCCTTGAGTGGATGGCGAGCGCGAGACGCCGAAATGGATGCCAATAGGATTCTGAATGGAAAGTTCACTTTTTAAAAGTTGCCAAATGGTTCCATTGACAAGACAAAAGTGATCTGTGTGTTTTTTTCGTTGTGAACTGAGCTATCATCGCAGCACGTCCAGCTGATGTTCTCCCCTTACCCCCCCCCCCCCCTCGTCAAAGTATTTTTTTCACCTTTTTATTGATGGACAGTGTTACATTGTGTGAGAGATTCTTTGCCCTAAGTGAGATTTTTAGTGTGAAATTGAACACTACAGTAGGCAATATGCCAATGTTGTTTTCAATAAAAAACAGTTGCACAAAGCGAGTCGATCCACTTTTCCATGTTGATAAGAGCATTAAAATAAGAAAAAATAATGGGACAAAAAGAATTTAAGGGACATTTAGAATTGATAAAAATGTGCAATTAATAGTTTGCTAACCATGACATTAATGTGATTAATTGCGATTAAATATTTTAATTGTTTGACAGCAGTAATTTTGACCAAATGCATGTTATCCATGCATGCACCATATTCCTGCGTGTGTGTGTGTGTTGACCTAACAGACAAACAAATGTGTGGCTGCCTCCGACAGTAAGACGTTTGCATCATGGCAGGAAAACAGCAAATTGGCAACATAAATAAGGTGCCATGCTCTGATTAGGACTGTCTTCACACATCATTATGGTTTAATGAGAGAGTTGCCCCTCTATCTCAGGCTCACTATAACGGCGTGTCTGCTTGCCAGTTTTGCCACCGCAGACTTTGCATTTTGCTAACCCATCTCTAGCTGTGCCTGACACCTGTCAGCCATGATGGATGAATGTAAGTGAGGTGTCGCCAGGGCAACAGGCAGGCCAGGGGCAGCGGTGGCCTCCAGAGGCAGGACATGTAACCAGTGGTGGCCCTGCCTCTATATCTGAAGGCTTTATTTAGACTGAACTGTTTATCACTGGGCTGTCTGGCCCGCGTGCCCTGTCTGCACTGTGATCCTGCTCCGCTCAGGACCGCCTAAACACCCCGGGAAGGGTGGGGCTCAATAATATCCTCTCATTGAGTTTCATCGCCTTGGCCGCTTGCTTGAGTGACAACACCAAATGAATTTGCTGCATCAGTGTCTGACTTTGGAGGACACACGTCACTGTAACTCTTTTTTTCCTGCTGTCTGCAGTGACAGCACATGAATACATTATGGACATGCTGCTTGTGAATACTCCTATAAACTATTGAGTATTATTGTTTGAATGGGTCTCATTTGTGAATGTGTGTGCATAGTAGGCACTAGGCCTGCACAATTTTTTAGCTTAGAATTGATATTACGATTCTCTGCCAAGATTTGTTTTCTCGCAAAGTGTAATGTTTATTGCACACATGAACCCTGACAAAACAAAACGTATTGGCAGTACCAAACATAGTTTTTTTTGGCACCTATAGCACATTGCACATCACCACAAGCCTGTAAACACAGAGGCCTCAATGAAGAAGGGAGAGCACTGCAACGCTTGGGAGCACTTTGAAACCCATTTTATACAGTCTATGTTTAAAACTCACAGAAGAAAGTAGTGGCGATTGTGATGCAGTCGGCTTGTAAAATTACATGAGAATCAAAGTCATACTTTTTTTTTTAAATCAAAGTTATTTCAATATTAAATCGTTAACAGGGGGACTTGAGATTGCGATTTTCATTAATCATGCGGGCTTACTAGGCACACCTATGTTTTTGTTTCACTGTTTCTGTGTCAGCGTGCAAAAGCTCTTCAAAATTACACACTCGGCAAATGCACTTTTAATGAGAGGATATGTGTGTATGTGTGTATAATTATGGTTTAATTGCTTGCCCTGTGATGTGCTGTCATCTGTCACAGCCCAAAGATAGCAAATAATGGTTCTGCCGCGTCACTTTGTCACCCAGACGCTCAGCATGCAGAGAGCAGCGGAAACACCAGTAACAGATATGCGACTTGAATTACTGATAAGCGCTCGAGTTTGATGAGCTTTGTGTATGTGGGCGTGCTTTTGCTCTCAAAAGTATCTTGGCCAGCCTTTCTATCTTTGTCTATTGTGATTGTCTGTGTATGTGTGCACATGGGTGTGTTCGTGTGTAACAGTATGTGTCTGTGCTTCTTTGAATATTTATGCGTGAAGGGTGTGTCGTTGGGTGTGTGTGCATTTTTGTGTGTATGCATGTGGGTGTGTGTGTGTGTGTTTATGTGTAGGTGGGAGTGTAATTTGTGAGGGTACACAAGCTTACGTGTGTGTGCAAGTGTGTTTGATGCCTACTGTATATCGGTACTGACAGGTGCAACAGTTGTGTTATGCTTTAAGCTGCTTGTTTGTCTGGCACGCTGCTTTGTGTGGTTGAGAAATGGAGTAAACAGAGGGAGAGGAAAGCAGCCTGGGGGCTAATTTATTCACTCCCCAGTCACCCTAGTCACAGAGGCCTGTTGCACTGGCCCACCTGTCAATCCTGAGAAGCATGCCATAGCCTCATCCAACTGCACACAGCCACCACATCCCGCTCTCAGTGGGCCAAGCGCTTGAGGCTAGCGCAGTATTAACCATGATATATCAATAAACTTGCGTAATTAGAATTAACAAGTCAGCAAGTTTATTTAGCACATAAGCAGCATAAAAACAAAATTGCTGTTTTCTTTGAGCAGGGAAAATGGATGCAGAGTTATGGTTGTATCAAAGTCGGTGTTTGAATTTAAAGTCAAATGTTGAATAGACAGAATTGCAGCATTTCTGTTTGTAAGCACATTTTACAAAAATATTGCAACACATGACTGTAGTGAAATGCATAACCAGTTTAATGCCTTTTAAGCCAATGTGCCGTATTGCATCATAACTGCGTAATCCCCGAGAAAAGGAAAAAGTACAGTTTATGACACAAATACTTACAAAACTGCACAGTAGAAATGTGTCAGTTGCTAGCGGTTGTAGCTGACTGTAGTAATGTGATGTTCAATGCACTGTGGGAGTGGAAGGGAAGCGTCTGTCCGTTGCCAGCGTGGAATAATGGATGGCAGAGCTATGGGAGTGGGAGGAGGCATACATCCTATTTCAGACAGCTGTAATGGATGAGAGTACAGCAAAAAAAAAATAAGAACAGGGGGAAGTCTGCATGCTTTTTACTATCTCAAACTCACACACCCAGAGTTCAGTAGTATTGAAATCAGTTCACAATAGATGTGTTTGGAACAATGGAACACCTGGAGAAAGAGTCGAGGCTGTGACTTTTGTTGTTTGTGAATTGGTCAAAGGATCTTTGTATTTGTGAATGTGTTTGACACACAGCCACACACTGTGTGATGTGCTTCTTCTTTTTTAACGATCTACTGTGTCTCTCACCATGTGCCCAGTCTGTGTAGCTGTGCAGTGTTACTGTGGTATAATTAATCAGATGGTTTGATGTCGGCAAATGAGTGTTTATACAGACTTCCTCTGCAGGCCCTGCTCTTTTTAACTAGGTTTTAGTTTAACAAGACGAGCACATAAGACATCTCAAGGCACCTATTTATCACATGGTCCTCAAAGCCATGTAGCCCAACGGTCCCATGTCCCGCCAACCTCCCTCTCTCTCACTCTTCTCTTCCCCTTTCCCTACTTCCTACCCATTCACAGTGCCTGAGGAAACGAGCCTTAACTTATTGAACACACAGTTTCTGAATAACGAAGCTGTGTCATCTAAACAAAGTAGATTGGTAGTAAAGCTCAACCCTCCCAACCTGCGTGTTTGATTTATTCCTGTAATAGCCAAGCTCCCTGTCTTAAGTGCAATAACCCTATCCTATACCTTTCTCAAATATTGTATCGCACAAAATCGCAGCCTATTGCCTAGCTGCTGAGGTTTTGGGGGGAAGAGAGTGCTGTAGACTCGAGCTGTTGATGCTGTAAACAAGCAAAAGCATGCTAGCCATCGCTCTGGGTCACCTGGGAGCCGGTGCCGTGAGTCTCCCTGGAAAGGATCGAGGAGGAGGATAAGTGCTGCCTTGCTCCTGTTCCTCAATGCGCGGTGCTTGGTTGCATTTGCCTCCGCTGCCTGCCATTGAAAAATGTCTCCTGGCCCCTCTGCCAGATACCGAGAGGTGTTATCTGCCCTGCCTAGCTCTTTCTATGGTAACGAGCCCCCAGGCACAGTATTACTGTTTACGATAAGGATATTAATAACACCGTGCTTTAGTTATGTGCCGGGTGCCCCGAGGGATGAAGAAAGGTGGGGGGAGGGGGGGGGGGAGGGGGGGGTTGGGTAAGGAGCACTTAATTCTTTCTGTCAGGGGCTCTCTCCAAGCAGGACAGTGGAAAAGTGGAAGAGAGGAAAGGAAAGGAATGTCACATGGAGATGCTGGGACAGTGCTGAGTGCCCCGTTCACTCTCTCCTTCCAGGTCACAGTCTTTGTTTCCGAGAACAATGGCTTGACCATCTGCCAGCAGGTCCATGTGGGAGTTAGGAAGGAGTGTAGGGATGGAAGAGGTCAAGGGTTTAAAGGTCCCAGCTGTCATGGGCAGCCTATTGTCTGTACTTTACTGTAGTGTAATGTCCTCTCTTTCTGTCCCTCTTTCTCTCTTCCTCTGCTGTCTCGCTTCCTTCCAGTGTCTGTATGGCTGCTACGTCCACTCCTCCATTATCCCCACCTTCCACCGTAGGTGCTACTGGCTGCTCCAGGTAAGAACTCCTCTTCTCCTCTTCTACAGTTCACCCCACTTTAGTTTCACTCTCAAACTCTCCCAGCCTATCCACACGAACATGAACGAGTTGCATGATATCAGTTTCCATTTAACCGAAGCGTTTTCCTTTGACAGCCGGCAGGCAGACATCAACCTCTCGCCCCGCCACCTCCCTTACTCTCTTCTCTTTTCTCTCCCTAGCCTCCATTTCCCTTATCTTTCCCAGTCATTCACTTTTCTGATGGCATTGCCCATACACACCGTCCAGCACAAGGGCGGTATCTCAGCCTGCTAAAAGCTTTGCCATCTCCCCTGTCTAACAGCTGCAGTGATGGGCAGTAAAAGCATGATGGAAGACGTTCCCTTACAGTATAGTGTGCTTACAGTGGCTCGTCAAGTCCACAGGCTGAGAGTGGTTGTAAATAGTAGTCCTTTGATCACCTCACCAATACATCTCATCATTTTCATTTAGCATGGCAGCCATTATTGTTGGAAGGTGCCTGATACGTACAACCATTCACACACACAATTTTAAGGGAGCATAAAGCGCACACGCAGAGAATGGGGGTGTGCAGAGCTGCTGCTTTTTGTGTCTACCTATGTGTCTATCTGTCCATCTAGTTTATAGTTTTACACCTTACATATATTGTAGTATAAAACATATTGAGCAAAAAAAGCATCTTTGGGATAGACACACTTTGGCTACTATGACGCCAGTTCAATTTCTCTGCATGAAGTTCTATTTTCTAAAGACAGGAATTGTCGAGTCACAACATCCCTGCTGTCCTGTATAGACCCAGAAGACACATTCATTTGTAGTCTAACCAACCCCCGCTTAACAATGTCTGTTAGTAAAAGAGGAGGATAGCAGACCGGCTGGGAAAAAAGACAAAAGGGAAAAACTGGCCTCAACGATGCTTAAATAGTAATCAAAATAATTAGTGTTCTCACAGCAAACAAAAGCTTCCAAACAACAACAGTTTATTTCTCGCTCACTCTGTGTGTTGGCGCTGTGTGTGTCACAGGCAGTAATAACAGCCCTAGCAGACAAAAAGCCTGTCTCTTACTTTCTCTTCTGAGTTCAATCAGCAAAGCCACTCAGGTTGTTTTCACTTAAATATATTTTCCAAATGATTAGAGGTAGAGTGTATCATTAAAAAGTATGTAATGAAAGCAAGAAAAACAGTGAAAAAAGGATAAATGGAATAAATTATTCTGATTCTGAAAATAACACAAGACAAAGTGGTATATGTTTAGACTTTGGGGAATGATCAGAGGAAGCTATTGTATTGTTGCTGCTTAGTATCTTTAATCTGCTTCCATTTGCAAACTGTCAGGGAAATCTTCTGTTGATTTTTTAGGAGTCATTTTGTTGTGGTATTAGGAGCTCCCTTAAAGAATAGGTTCATGTTTCAAGTCTTGTTTTCTGCCAGTTTCAACATACACACTTAAACAGTCATCAAACTTGGAGTAGTTCACTGACTCAACTTTTCTGTCCTGTTACCGCAGAAGTTTAGCTAAGAACAACTGGGTTAGTGAATCCTTGGCCCCCACCTCTCCTTCTCTCACACTGCACAGGAGCTCTCCTGGCATGACTCACCGGCCCCTGGTGTGCATCTAACACATCCACTCATTCAACGAAAAAAAGACCTTCTGCTGCGCAACAAAATACATCTATTTACAACAAGTATTTTCTTTTACTCCGAGCATTCCTGGAATCACAGATTTAAATCTCTTTTACGGCAGTTTATTACAGGCCATCTGTGCTGACAGGAAACCACAATCACAATGACAGCAGAGGTAAAAGATTAGACCACTTCAGTCCATATCTCTGCATATGCAGATAGACCTTCAGCACCTGTCTCTTCAAACCACTTTCAGTCAGATAACTGACAGCCAGCCCTGGTTACAACAGTCTCTGTCTGTCTCTCTCTTTCTCTTTCCACCTTTCTCCAGTCTCTGAACCCTCTTCCTCTGACCCCCTGTGTACCGTTTGCTGTGTCCATATGAGATTTGCAGGCAGTAGTCTGTCAACAGCAGAACAGCAAGGAGACTGGAGCTCCAAGAGCGCCAACAGGGAAAGGTCACCAGTGAGTGAAAAATGTAAATATTCAGCCATCCAGTGGCCACAGTCACGGAGAGACAGGGATGAAAATAACTCCTATTACACAGCACCGACAGGAAGGGAACACAGAGGACAGAGAGGGTAGAGGCAGACTATGACTGAGAGAAAGCAAGTGAGATGGACACAACTTTTTAAAAGTTAGGCTATAAAAAACACTGAAGGGAGAGCTGGAGAGACAGAGAGATAGATTTACAGATTTTAAGCCACAAAAAAAACTACAGCAGAATAAAAAGGGGACAGTGTGTATATGTGTGTATTTTTCATTGCGTGTGTGCAAGAAGGCAAGAAAGACAGATAGAGGGAGGTTGGTAAAAGGTTTTTTAGGGAGGGGGGTTTAGCCTGTGGGTGTGTGCCTCTTTATCCACTCTTTATCCACTCTTTATTGAGTCAAAGCCTGTGTAATGAGACAGGGGACAGGAATGAAGACCTGCAAGGGGGGGTCCTCTTACACTCCATTTGTTTTCTTTTGTTCTTTTCACCTCTCACTCTCAATCTGCTCATCCCCACCACACTACCTCCACCTCTCTATGGCATTAGACCACTTTAAAATGTCTGGCCCATAACCGCAAATGGCTGAGACTGAAGAAAAGTACCGCTGCAGTTATCTGGGGTTGCAAACAATGAATCCAAATTGCTGTTGTGACAAAATAGCTGCTCAGAAGCAAGAACAAGTTATTTTCATTGGATTTGGTAAAAAAGTCCCAAAGTGATCATAAACATCATAACAGTACCATAACAGTATATGTAGTCTTTACATGTTGTCAGTTACAGTTGGAGTATGCATGAACAGATACTTAAAGAAATACATCTAGAGTTAAGTTCGACGCGGCCTTTCCATCCTCAAGCTGTCATGACACACACACACTCACAGACAGACACACACTCATTGACACTGAGGATCTCTCCTATCCTGGTAGCACTGATTGATTCCATTGCTCCGTGTCCCCTTCTCTTGTTTAGTGCTAATCGAATGTAATTCCCTGCCTGTGCCTCTCCATCAAATCAGACAGTGGAGTTTGTGATGGTCGACGGGGGCACAGAGGTGCGGATAATTATGAAATTAATACGGAGGGGGTCCGAGGGGAAACTTCATTTGTCCTTCTGCCTGCCATGAACACAGAAAGGGGTCAATTGCCTTTCCTCCTTTTCCTGCTTTAAAGAGGGAGAGGGATGAAATAATGAAATGACTAGTAAGGCAGGAGGGAATGCTGACGACCTTGTTTCTTCACAGCTATCACTTTCTCCCTCACCTTCCCCAGCTTAGGCCACTGTGCTCTAGTGTCTGCCTCACATGAATACATTATTAATATCAGCATTCACTGTAGTTACATTTTCTTATTACATTAGTCCTTCAGAGTATAATGACTTTGTAACCACTTGAATTAGTGTTATGTTGGAAAATGACTTGTCACTCTTGTCCCTGTGATCATTCCAGCACTATTAGACAGTATTTCAGCTATTTTAATTCATGGAATAATTCAAAGGTTACTTAATTGGACAGGCAGAGTGATAACTATGATTTAGAGAACCTTGAGCAGTGTAGATGCTGTGGTGCTGTCCGTGGTGCTGAAACATACTTCTAACCTTTCTAACTGTTCACCACGTGTCTTTTCTTTTTCTCTTTTGCTAATTTATCATCAAAACAAACACCAAAGAAAACACAACCCTTTTGAAGACCTATGCTATTCACCTCTCATAATAAGCTCACCAACCTCCAAAGAGCAATACACCTGGCCAATGCTGTCAGCAGATCATGTGCAGGGCCTGACACATGTGCTCATCATGCCTCACACCACCACATCACCAGTCAGGCCAGAGGCCGTTCTCACGCTCTAACTAATTGAATGGGAAAAGTTGAGTTGCTCTTTTGCTGCAGTGATCCGTCATAGGTAGGTGTGCAAGCAGGATATAGTAGCTACAGACTCAGAGCCACATGCCCGCAGGCTAAAGACAGACAGATGGATTCTTTATATCTACCAGAGTCCTCTATTCATTCGGATCAGTTTAGTTGCCTCTGTGTTGAGCACTGGGAGACAGCTACCGGATTCACAGCGGCTCAGGTGATGTGTGATGACGGAGCAGAGCTGTCAGGTCCAGATTCACCATCAGATACGTCCAGCCAATGCAAGGCTACATAATGAATATTTCACTGAGATAAATCATGGATGAGCCTGGGCACCGTTCTGTTGATTTCACTGAGAGGGTAGAAAGGCAGGAGAACCTGGCGAGGTTTTGACTGGCTGTCTACAACCTCAGGGCAAATGGAGGCAGTAGAAATATAATTGCCTTTAGCTATGCAGGCTGTTGTTTGTATCAAGTGGAAATTCACCTCCCCAGAGTATGAGATCAGATATATAGCATATGAATTTGACTCCATCACCTGACATTACTGTTCAGCTTAAAACCTTAACCCTGGACAGGAAGGAGAATGGTGGCAGTGCATGCAGTGTGAGTGTTTGTCTGTATACCTGTTAACGTGTACTGTGCACAGTCTTTTCTGTATAAATATGTGTGTGTATGTGTCTGTGTGTGTGTCAGGCTTTCACGTTCTGTTTCTGCGCTATGGTCGGAGACCATGATGCTCTCAGCAGCATGCTGCTGCTGGCAGGCCCCCACTCTATCTGCCATGAGGAGAACAGCTGCTTCCCGAGCATGTTGGGGTGTGAGCCATGTCCCCGTGGCTCCCCTCATCTCCTTTGCTTCTCCTCCTTCTTGTGTGCAGTCACACAGAAACCGTGCATCTGACATCAACCGTCTCCATCCTCGCTACTTAAAAACAATCAAATGAGTCTCTTTCTCTGCTTTCACTTTTCTTCTATTCCTCCAAGCACCTCTGCTACCCTGTGTTTCCACTCAGAGAGGGAATAGAATCAGTTCTAAGTTAGTCCCTGCTCAAAACAGTGTCACTGAGGCTTCGGACCTCTAAACAAATTGAAGGTTACTCTGGTGCTTAATTAATGGCCCCTGCTGGAGAACTCTCTGCCCGTATGAAGAAAGTGAGGGAGAGAAGTTGAGCTAAACCCCAGAGGCACACATACACTCCTCTCCTCCTGGCCGACTGATCTGTTTCTCAGCGCCCGCGACCTTTTCTCTAGGCCCGTCGCCTAGCCCGCACGCATGGCCAATTATCACAAATCCCCCGCTGCATTTGTCTTGCCATTTTCACTCTGCGGCCAAAGAGGCGCGCATGGCCATAGACTCATGCAGCCCCCTAACCAACAGAGGCCCACAACAGGTATATGGTGCTTAAATAATTCAGTTATCCTGAAAGGTTAAGGCTCTGCCAGTAAAGCGAATTGACATTCATCCTGCCCCACTTTCAGAAGGAGCAGCCATCGACATGTTTACATTTTGTGACTTCCTAGATTGTTATTGACACCATTATTTTACATGTTATTCTACTATTCCTCTGGCTAGCTCAAAAGAGCAATACGAACTGACTTACTACCCAGAGCAGGAATCAAATTTCCAAGTCCTTTGCCAATAATGCAAGCATTGAGATTAAAATAGCTCTTGCACTGTAAGCTTGTCGAAGAGTATTGCGACAGACCTCGATCCTGAATTGATGTTACCCTGTGTGGTGTACTCGATAGGTTTCTCTCCAAAAATATTTTGCTGCCTCTCCCATAAACAGTAATAGAGTCCATGTGCATCTGTCACCAGCAAGGCTTATTTGTGTTTATGCCTTGCCTGTGTGTGTTTGAACACAGAGGATATCAATGGCTCCACACTGAGTCTGTTCTGTGCTGTTCCAATCTCTTTGTCTCCACTCATGTCAAGCCACAGACCTGCCCGTGTCACTATGCAGGCTTGGGCGTGATGACACAAATGTGCACGCATCTCACAGCTTCCCGGAGAACACTGGTCACAGCTAATGACCAGAACTGTCCGATTTGTCCTGCCCTGATTACTCCTCTGAGCCCCAATTAGCTGTGGATGAGAGCTGACATCCCGACACAATCACTTGGATGTGTCATAGAGGGAAAGGTGAGACAGGGAAGGAAGGGGTAGAGGTAAGAGGGACGACAGTTAATGTGTGTGCTAAAGGCTGAGGAGAAGAGCAAAGGGGAGTCTGTATGAAAGCCGGAGTAATATAGTCGTTCACTCTGCATTCAGTCAGATATCGATCTCAATTCCCACCAGCTACCCCTCATCAACATACAGACCAACAGCTCTGATTGCAATTTCTATAATTGCCAATTTTTGTTGTGGGTTTTCATTGAGGGTGTTGGCAGCATCTGGTCTGAAACAGGCTGATTTCTCTGTGGGTTAAGGGATGAAGAGACTAAAGACTGTTTGTGAAAAAAGATATACGATTAAAAAAATAAGGTATTGGGCCAAAGTGGTTGAATCAATTTATTAGATGAAGTGAATAGTAAAGGTCTGGGAGCCTCAAAGGGAATTTTATTATGGATGAAAACAATGCCATTTGTTTTCCTAATTGTCAATAAAAATCTCTGTTATGAAGATTGTTTTCATCTATGTCTTCACCCTATGTCCCCTTCTTTTTTTTTTTCTCTGCCTTTTGTTCTGGCCTAACCCCCACCCCCATCCGTTCGCTCTATCTGTCTTTATTTCTCTCTGCCACTGAGTCTCCCCAGGATTGCTGAGCTTTCTCCCCTCTGCAAGTTTTGAGAGAAAATCTTTTTTTTTGTAGCTTGCTCTCATTCTCTCTCAGTAGGGGGCAGTGGAAAAGTAACTACAAGGGCACATAAAGCCTTCAGAGTCAAACCAGACTTCTTTTAGTCTTTTTTGATCTGGATAGATGACATATTGAACACACATGCGCACACACCCTTCAGTGGGATATCTCTGCTCCTATCTCTGTCTGCTCCCCCACCTCAAAACCTCACCCACGCAGACCTGAGGAGACACAGAGATTGAGAGGAGGAGAAAGAGAAAGCATAATGTAGAAGGGTAGCAGAGGAGGAATGGCAGCAGGGAAGGAAACAAAAGGTGGGAGGGGTGGAGGTGCTTTGAGAATGGGGGATTAGAGTTAGAAGATGATATCATTTGGTAGAGATGAGCAGGAGCAAACGAGCAATGCAAATCACTCGACATTAACGAGCTAACTCGTAAATTACTGTAGCCGAGTGTATGCTTGGAGCTGGATCTGGATAGGGCTGGGTAGTGCAAGGGAGGCATAACGCTTGTCTTAATATTATTTACTGCCCGTCCCAGTTTATATATTGGTTGTCTCTCATAGCCCAATATTCGCCTCCTGTGGCAGCGTCAGAGGATGTTTCCTTACAAATAGTGGGAGGTGTTCGTCAGCCTGAGTGCCCCCTGTGTGGCCCATCCTAACCATCATGCGGTCTGCAAAGCATAGATTCCCCTCCTCTTGTACCCCGACAGTGTAAAGCTCAACGAAAAATAAAAAAATTGACTTCCCCTGTCAAGTTATTCCCTCAGATAATTTAGATTTAACAGGCTCTTCCTCATCTCCCTGTAGTGTTTACAATATTTACCTCATAATGCAGAAGCGGAAGCAAAGCAGGAATAGAGAGTTATTTAATTATATTAAAATGAAATGTGAGTTTTCTTGTTTTTCTTGGGTGTGTTAAAATTCCTTAAACCACTTAGACGTATCCAGCAGAGATTCCAGCACTTCAGTTGAAATTAACGTGTGTATAAACCTGCATGTTTCAGACTGTTCTCCAGGGAAGTCAGCCCAAGAGAGGTGGAGGGGGGGAGTCAGGGTTATGGCAGAGAGTTGGAGTTTCTCTAATTTTGTGCTCTTAGGGGGTGAGGGAGGGTAGGGTAAGATGGGGAAATATACATTTCTATTTTAGCCAGGAGCACAGCAGCAGGAGAACGACTTTCATTGGCTGCAGTCTAAATATTACATGACTTCCTGATGGCAGTGTGCTGTCTGAGGCACGGTCTGGCCTGGTATTAACCTGTCCGGATAAATCAGCGGTTAACCCAACTCTGTTCCTCTATCCAAAGTACCGTTTCTTCACTGTTTCAATTTTTCTGTGACCCTCCGGCTTCTCCTATTTCTTATGCACCATTTCTGCCTCTGGAGTTCTGTCTATGGTGCAACCCACTTTGTGTGTGTACAGTGTATGTGTATATGTGGAGTTACACTGCCAAGGCCCCTAACGTCATACGCAGCCTGGCAGGTGACAAATAGTTTTTTAATTGCTTGCACCAGGAAAATCATTAGTCTCTTCCCTTTCCTTGGTGGGACCAGGCAGGACGTGTGTGCAATAATAATAGCCTCAGTCTCGTTTCCCGCTTCCCGCCTGCTATTTTTAGAAGAGGTATTTTAAGGTGTGTGTGTGTGTGTCTGTGCTTGTGTCTGTGTTTGGTTTGTGTCTGTGCCTGTGTGTAGTCCACAGTAAAGGTGGGCTAAATGGTACAGGGGTGTTTTTCGTGCTTGTGACAGAGGAGGGAGTGTGTTTGTCAACCCTTTTTCTGCCTCGTGAGAGTTTTTCTATTGCTGTTGCTATTCCCCAGCCCCAGGAGCATGCTGTGTGTGTGTGTGTGTGTGTGTGTGTGTGTGTGTGTGTGTGGTGTGTGTGTGTGTGTGTGTGTGTGTGATGTGTGGTGTGTGTGTGTGTGTGTGTGTGTGTGTGTGTGTGGCAGGCTCTGGCAGGCTCTGGCCTAGGCCATTGTGCTGTTGTGCATTACTGTAGCAATCCACCGACACAGCGGCCAGCCAGATGAAGCCGTCCAGTTTATGGAGCAACCTGCAAACTCCAGCTGCTTTTGGTTGGGATTGTGCTTTGTGGTGAGATATAGTATTGATTTTCTCTCCTTGGTGCCCTTGCCATCCCTGCGTAGATATGCACCAGTGCTCAGCATCCATTCACTGAAAGAGGGGGGAGAAAGCAGAGGATGATGTTTATGTGACGATACTGACCCCCTTCGTTCACATGGAAAAGGCGTGGACCGTGAGGCGGCTAGACAGCAGAGGGGAATTGAGTTTGCGAGGCTCAGATTTTAAGATGAAACCTGAATTTGATTTTTGTGTTATACAAGCATCTGTTATTATAAATCTGGGCAACTGAGGGTGTTTGTGTGTCTGCATTCTTGTATGGGCCTATTATGTGTGTGTGTGTGTGTGTGTGTGTGTGTGTGTGTGTGTGTGTGTGTGTGGTGTGTGTGTGTGTGTGTGTGTGTGTTAGCAAGCAACTTGGATATGTGTGTCGTTGATGTCTGCCTGCATTTTTTTTCCTTTGGTTTGAGTCCCAGTGGGAAGCCATGTACAGCCCTGTTCCAAAGACATTCAGCTCCAACTCTACCTCCACTCCGTGCCCTCCTCCCACCCCCACCCCCCTCCCGACTCCTTTCTTTAACAACATGGTAAAATCAAATACTTGCTCAGTCATAATTTGAAACATTCTTGTGGAACCCCAGCTGTACTGCAGCAGTGAATGTAAGGCCTCGTTACACAAAGTATTTCATACATAAATGAAATAAGTTAAAGTGATATCAAGAATGATATGAAAAATATAGTAGTGTGTGACCTTTCTGTGAATTTTAAGTCTGGCGCCTATATAATGTTTAAGCAATAAAAACTGAATTGGACCTGTAGACTGTCAATGACAATAACTAGGTGTGCAGTATATCAAACACCAGTAACACCACACGCACACACACACACACACACACACACACACACACACACACACACACACACACACACAATTCTCCAAACCATTTAAACTTTGTGGTAAGTGTTATAGATAAAGAAACACACTCTTCAGTCCCTTTTCACTTTTCCTACCCAAGCCCCTCAACGTGTAAAATGTATGATTTGTAATGACTAATACTAGAGCTGACTTAACAACTAAATGTGTGTCCTGTAGATGAGTTGATAACAATACTATACATCTTCATGTGTGAGGCTGTCAGCTTCTAACATGTTTGCTTTATCAGGTTTGGTTAGCAACTGATGATTACCCCTAGAAAGATTGCATAATGATTTCAATGTTTCAAATTTATTGGAAATAAAAATATTAATAATGTACTGCTTGGTTTCTAAGCATGGCCTGAACAAGTATGTATTTGATATATTTTGCAGCTTCTACCAATAACTAATCAAAGTGACAGAGACCATAAAGAGATGACAAAAATGTCTCTCGTATTACAGTTCATCACAAAGAGTTGTATGGTGGCCCACATCAGAAGTGTGTGTGTGTGTGTGTGTGTGTGTGTGTGTCTGGGTGTGTGCGTGTGCATGCATGTTTTATCCAAGCCAAGCAGTCCTACCCTGGCAGTGCTGAGACTGGGGAGACCCAGTCTCTTTCCAGATTCATCTCTCCAGCTTTGTTTGACTAAGTAGTGCCATGGTGTTGGTGTTGGAGAGGGCTGGAGTGGCAACAGCAGCAGCAGCAGCAGTACAGCGTATGCGTGGGTTGCCTGAGCCAGTGGGGCTTGGCACAGAGAGGCAGCATATGTTCAGGGCCAGCTTCCTTCCTTCTCTCCCATCTTTCTCTCCCTCTTGTCTCGCTTCCTCTCTCGCTAGCTCACTTTTGATAACCCTCATCTTTTCCTCCCCCTTATCCCCCCCCCCCTGTTTCCTTTCCACTTCTTTTGGCTTTGCGTATCCTGCCATCACCTGTGGGAGACAGCATTGTATAGAGATCAAAGGGCAGTTGGGTTCCCAGGGTCCCCCAAGGACAGCCCACCATGTCTCACTAATGCCACATCCCCATCTTCTAACAGAGACACACACATACACTCTTCTTTGTCATTTTGTCATTTGGCATGTGATCAGAGAATAGTAGCAGCAGGTAATACGTTGTGGCTGTGAGGGGGCTCTCTGTTTCATTTTGTATGCCTTTTCAAGGTTTGGTCACCAGCACCTTGGCCTCTCTGTGCCCTACATAAACTCTGGCTGTACCAAGCACATCAGAACCAACTATTTCTGAATACTACTGATTAACTGTAAGATATGGACCACCATCCTGTTGCCTAGCAAAGGGTTAACTGTATCCCAGATAGCCCCAACCAGCTGTTTCAGCCTTTCACACCTTCTCTCCTGCTGCCTGCTCTCCTCCCTGCCTCTTGGACCAGTAAATGAACACTCATTTGCAAGTTAGATAAATCCTTTGAATGTATTATTGATGCAAACAAATTAGCCTGTAGGCCCCAGACAATACCTAATGGAGCCTTGGCTTCTGGGTGAGGTAGTTTCCAGCGAGGGCACTGTCGGTGTTCCAGGATGGATGCCTGCTCTTCTGCCCCGTAATTATTTCTCCTACAAATTATTCAGCTGTTCTGATGCCGTTTGGGGTTTAAAGCAGTGCTACTTATTGCTGCCTATATGATTCCGGGCCTCAACCCAGCCACATTCATTAGTTTATTAAAGAAAGAAAAAAAGACACAAGCAATTAGATAACTGGGATAAAGCCACCAAAATGAGGGGATGTGTTATTATTCAAGTTTATGCATGCTGCTCATAATTCACTGGGGTTTATGTTGGTGTTGCTTTTTCAAGGATATTCTCTTATCTTGTTGTACACAGACACATGCACACATTTTAACAGCCTTGTATAAGCCTGTTCGCGTATTTACAGACACTCAAACTGACTCCCTTTTACAAATATGCAGAGAAACACAGAATGTGTGTGGCTTACACACACCAAGGTGTGGACACATGTGAACACAAACACTAACACGTGTATACACACACACAGGAACACACAAGTACACATGATTTATGCTAGTTGGCAAAAGCATGGCCGAGGCTGAGGTTGTAAAACCATGAGAAGAAAAAGTGAGAGAGGAGATGAGAGACAGAGAGGACTACCGTACTGTCCTCAGTGATTAGGACAGGGTATTGATCAGAGGAGGGAGGGGAAGGCAGGCTGAGAGGGGGAGGGAAAGAACAGGCCCCAGGGCTCAGGCCCCAACTCTCTGGCGGCCTCTGCTCTGTTCCTCTCCTGCAAGCTGGCCAGGGCCGTCGGGAGATACATCAAAGGATCTCATCCTCCCATTCGTCCCATACGCATACACACAAATACACATATTAATGCATGCGCCATCATTCCTCTAGCCTTTGAAAAATGATCTATTTGATGACATCATTTCCCCTTTTGTTCCACTGTTAGACATCATAAATCAAAGCTGATATGTTATCGCCAGGGTGTTAAAAAGAGCCACAGCCTCCTACTCTCCCACGAAGTCCTATTTTCACGGTGTGCTTGGGCTAGTAATTAACAAGTGTCACTTTTGTTCACATAAAAAACTTGATATATATATATATATATATATATATATTATATATATATATATATATATATATATATAGTACTTTCCCCAACTGTATATAGTCAAACTTATAGAATTTAGATCTTGGCTGACAAATTGCCTGAATGAGCATCTAGATGCATTTAGATGTGCGTCCAGCCTTCCAAACAGAACAAGGATAGTGTCAGAAGTCATGAGTTGTCTCAAGCATGGCAGCAATCAGGCAAACAGATCAAATACAGTCACACGCTTACACATGCACACACACATACACGCACACACACACACACACACACACACACACACACATGGCATCAATCAGCTCGTCATGATGGTGTGTCCATGTTCTCTCCCCAGTTTACAGTGTGTGTGTGTAGAGTTATTACTCTGTGCAGGGCCAGATCTGTGTTAATGCATTTTCTTCTCTTACTATCTTTTGTTTTCCCCCCTTTGCCTGCTTTTCAGCTGACTCTGGGCTTTGGCAATCTTATTTGCCTTTCAATCCCGATCAATCTCCGTCTTATCTACTGCTCCTGAGTCATAAACATTTCATAGGCTCAACCTTGACACTGACAGGCATGAGGTTTTGTGTAAAGGGTCTATGGAGGCTAATAGATGCTGGACTCCACTCAGTCCGAAGAGAGTGTTAGAAATATCTCACTGTCGAAAATCTGCCACACACGAACATACACAACGAACCCCCATCCTGGACAGCTGTCGCACCGTCTAAGCCACAGACGCAGACAGTGGTGCATGTGTTTTGTGTGTGTGTGTCTGTGTGTATTTAAACTCACATGCACATATTTAAAGTATGTGTCTGGTTTTGTCTGTGTGTATGTGTGTGATGTATTATTCATAAGAACAAGCATTCATCTCAGTGAGACACCTCAAACAATTTGGAGACGTGGTGTGCTTAACGGCTTAATGTAGTTGCTGCAATTTGGCTCTCCTCTGGCTGATTAACACCGGCACTCCAGTCCTCACTGTGCTTTGCCTCACGACGGATTATGTGTTATAAGAAACATGGCTTCCAAGGGAGTTGATGAATATTTCCACAAATGTACCTGTCATTTTCTGATTCAAACATCTTTCAGAATATGCAGTCCTATTCAATTTCTGTCTTGCTATTTAGTCACTATCGGAGGGAGCTAAAAAGAGGTGAACACCAAGCGCTTCCTAGGCCGAATGCCCTTGGATATCTTTGTAAAAAAAACTGCCCCACTGTGTTTATGTGTTTTCAACAGAGGATACAGACTTCCTTTGTCTCATTTTCACTGGTCTCGACTCTCTTTTTTTGTCCCGACCTACATTTTTGAAAAACAGCAGGTCAAACTTTTACTGTGTGTGTATATGTGAGTGCTGCCAACAGTAGAGCAGTCAGCAAAGTGCCACCTCAGCACCTGTGCTTTAATGATTAATACCATATTGATGGTCTCAATTAATTTCCTATTACACCACCAGAAGGCTGTGGTCGCTCTGTCTCTGTCATGGCCCTGCGCTTGTTTTGGGAAGCCTCTTTGTGGCAGCTGCTGGATGGAGATAGTATGCTTCTCACTACCTCTCACTCACACACACAAACACACACACACACACACATACACTTTTACATGCAGATGTGCCAAACATGCATACACACTAGTATCTTATGGAAACACAGACGCACAGTATTACACGCTGCTTTGCTCCTCGCATTTCACACACTTGCACACAGATAAACAAATAAAATGAAACTGTCTTTTTGTTGAATCATTTTTAAGGAGTACTTAATGTGTTTTTGTTACAGTGTTCTGCAATGATCAAAAAACTCTTTAGAGCCCCAGAGATTTAACTATGCCTCTTTGTACAGTGCTCTGCAGCAATTTACAAACACTCACCTGACTGTGTGACTTTGGTATAGCACAACCCCCTGTGTTTTGCATTTGAACTTGGTGATATGCAGCACTGCATTTTAGGCCCCTTTCTAAAGCTTATGCTTTGGTTCTTGCATAATCCCCTCCCCTGCAGCGCTGCTACATATTTGGAACAGTGTGTAAGATACTCATTTATTCCCATGATGATCTCTCTCTGAGCTGTGATTTGAAAACACATTCCCATGACCTTAACTGTCTGTGGACCTGCTCCATGGATCAACTCACAGTCAACACTGCCCCTGTAGAGAGGCTGGGGAAATGCTTGAGTTTGTCGATCAGATTGGCAGACTTCTGATGGCCGCCCTTTCTCTTTCTCTCTTCATTACCTTTTCATATCCCATTCACGACTTCTTATCTCTGACCACTCCGTACTTCACCCGATAAACTCCTCTATCTCTCTCTAATATGTCCTGTTAATCTCAGACTCATTCTTTCTTTCTATCTCACACAAAACCACACATGCACACACACACTGTCTTTATTTTGTCATTTTTCATGTGGACCCAATACACACCATTGGTTGCTAGAAAACCATTTGAGCATTTTTTTCCCAGGGGCAGACATTTGATTACCCATTTGTATAGTGTGTATGTGTGTGTGTGTGTGTGTTTGTGTGTGTGTGTGTGTGTGTGTGTGTGTGTGTGTGTGTGTGTGTGTGTGTGTGTGTGGTGTGTGTGTGTGTGTGTGTGTGTGTGTAGAGGCCAGTATGTGTCTCCAGAGAGAGGTCTTGCCAAGCTGAGCTCTGGGGCTGCTCTAGTATCCAGCCCAGTAATAATAATGAGCCCCTCACCATGCTTGACAGAGCACACAGGCTCAGCAGTCCTGTGGCCATTGCTGTTGTCATTGTATGTAAGTCTCTTGATGCACGTGCAGTGTGAGTACATTTCTACATGTATGAACATTTATGCTCTACTAGTTTGTCCTTGGCTGGGTCTGGTTTCTGTTACAACCTCAACAGTTGTTTTTGTTGATGTTGACAACTGGTGTTATCTATTGTTGTTCAGTGGGCCATTGCAGAAGCAGATAGTGGTCAGGTTGGACTGTCTTGCTGCTGGACACACATCAGTCCTCCCTGTGACTCCCTGTTTAGAAATGCACCAGCACATCTCCCCTCTGCTGCTCCTTTGAAGTCCTGATTCGCTCACAGACACGGGCAGAGGCACATAAATAGCACGCCTTGTCGACTGGCACGGGGAGAAAGACGACGCACACAAACAAATCAGACGCTGCGCTGATATGAAAGAGAGCGAGAGCAGAAGACAGGGAGAAGGGAGAGATGGCATTAGCTGTGTTTTCCTCCTCCAAATGAATTGCACTATGCCCTCAGAGGAAGAAATGGAAATGAGAGAGTGGAACAGACTTAGAAAGAGTCAGAGGTTGAGAGGTTATTTTGAGGCAGAAACAAAAGAAAAAACTATAAAGAGAGAGCACATGGTTAAATCCTCCCTGTGTCTGAGAGAGCTCAGAGACTTCTTTTCCATCCTTTTATTCCAGTGTGAATTGTGTCACCTGCATGGCCACTGAATATTAGGATCAGTGCCATGGGCCCAGCCAAAGCCATTATGGCAGCCGGATGGGATCCTGATGGCCCTTTCTCAACTTGCCCCTGGGCTGCGTGGCCTCTCACTTGGGACCACCACAACTAATGGAGAGTGTAGTGTGCTCTGAAAAGGCCTTAGGAAGAATAAGGAGGCTGTAAACTGTGAGTTGAGTTGTGGAAGCTAAAGGGGCTTCAATGCCTCACTGCCCGGCTTACCGCCTGACTTACTGCCTGCCTGCCTGGCACCCAGAATGTTCCTCCATATTCAGGTTCTGAATACTGGCCTTTCGCACTTTTATTGTAATGCATGCAGATGCTTTGCACAGCAACATACGCTCTCCACCTTTTTACTGTGGTGCACTGCAGAAATAAAATATTTCAAAGCAGGGAGGAGCCACGCACAAAAATAGAGGAGCACTCTCTTGCTTACTCACTCACAGACATGTAGAAATGTGAAATGCACACACTAGTGCACAAACGCATGCACACACGCACACACTCATACACACAGACTTGCGTTCCCCCACCCAGAGTGAAGCAGTTCTGCCCCTCTAAGCTGAGTTATTTAAAGCCCCGCTCTCAACTCCATCGGAGTGATTATGTGCTACTGAATTAAACATCACAGGCCTCAGCCCCTGGCTTCCTTCGAAACACACTCAAACATGCTGGCCTCTTCCTGTTCCTCAAAAGTTCCAAGTTCTGCCTTTCATGTCTCCCAGCCAGTACACTAGGTAGTGGAGGTAAAGAGGTGGAGTATCAATCTTCTCTAAATCAGGATCTCCTGCTGTGCCTCCTGCTCTGCCGTCCTCCTCAAAGACCTTGGACGGGTCAATCGCGGCAATTCACATGAAGAAACTCTCTGTAAACTGGCTATTAGCCCTGGATTGGTACCCACATCGGGCATCGTTTTAGCTTGCCGCTCAGGCAGTGTTGCAGTCGGGTGCAGTAGAGAGTGAACTGTGGCAGTTAAGTTGAGCGTTGACTCCAGACACCCCAATTACAGTTTCTGGATTCTAAACTGGGTACATTTTAAACAACCAGTTTTTCATAGAGGACCCAGAGAGATAGGGGATTGCTCTGCCACCTCAACAGAAGCTTCAGGCTGTTTGTTGCCTGTTTGGGAGGGTTTGACTTGGGGTTTGTATACCTCGGTGTGTGTGTGTGTGTGTTTGTGTGTGTGTGTGTGTGTGTGTGTGTGTCTGTGTGAGTGTGTGTTCTGCATGTGTGTGTGTGTCTGTGTTGCATGTGTGTCTGCACGAGGCAAGGCACCAGTCAGCCAGCCAGCCAGCCACCCCCACATTCCAAAACACACCCGTTGGCAGTGAGCGATAAAGGTTCCAAACAAAAAGAAGAAGTCTTGTGCCTTGTGGAGGTGAACTTACAGCACCAGAGAGGCAGTTGACCTTGAAATGAGCAGTGGTGTTTGGGGACAGGCGGGGGAGGTCGGTGTTTAAGAGTGCAACCTCAGTGCCAGAGGCCAGGAGGCTGCCTAATGACTGGCACCCCATGCCATCCATCACTATGCCACCGCCAGGGCAACTGCCCCCGCACAGCCGAGAGAGCAGAGCCTTAATAACCCTTTATACCCGTTCAGTGGACCACAGCACACAACATGAAACACAAACATATAATACACAGGTGTTCCACATCAAACTGCACAGACATTTGCAAAGATGCACACCACACATTCTAATGTGCATTGCAAACACACACAGCATGAATATGCAGTATAAATAGCAGATCCACTCAGTCTCACACTCACAGCTCATTGCACTCATTCTGCATGCATACTGATGTACGTACGCCAGCCAACATACAGAAATCTGCCTCTAGACACTCATTCAAACGCTATTTATAATTTAATGTAGGCAGACGCAAATACATAAAGGCCTTGATACATCGACAAACACAAATACACCAACACATGCACCTCCCCTCTGTATTTAAGCCTTGATGCTGAATGTTTGTGACAAAACAATTGACTGTTCCTGCTTCCATGATATTTTGTATTGAAATAGATATCCCTGTAGCCTGCTAGTTCAATTCTCCCATAAAGGATTGTCTCATATCTTTCCTCCTTTTCTTATTTTCCCCATTCCTTCCATAGAGTTAAAGTGGAAAAGGGCTTTTTTCCCCATACCTAAGGCCTGGCTGCTCTGGTCTTTCCTTCCCTATGACAGGCTTTGAAGCCTCTATTCCTGGGTGTGGGCTTTTTTTTTCAGAGAGGAACAAGATTTCCTCCTGCGCTTCCAAGCTCATTCACGTTGTATAAAGCATCCCCTCTCAATTAATATCCTTTCATGTTAATGGTATTCTTATCACTCCTGTGCACTGGTTGTGAAAGCTAGGTCTACTACAGTAGAGTACAACCGTTGAGCAGAGCTGCCTGCCGATATAAGAGCTGTTACTCTCATCTTCTTTCTGTCTCTGTCTCTCTTTTTCCATGTATCTCTTTCTCAAACTCGGCCTCTTTCCCATGCTCTCTGTCTCTTAATGAGCAATAGTGGGGCTGCTGGAGTAGCGGCAACATGGAGGAGTTCCAGGAGACCAACAGGGTCACAGAGACTTACCAAGACAGCGAACACATTACTTGACCACTCATACCAGATTCTGCCAATAGATGTGCTTTGTACTCAAGTCTCAATTAGCTCTATTTTAGGTGCAGCTCAGCATACACATTCACTACCTCATATTCAGCAAAAAGTAGAAGGTCATTGTATCCGTCTCCGCCGACATCACATTAGCGAGTCTCTTTCTTGGAGCAGAACAGGGTGTATGACTTCAGGACAAGGTAGGCAGTCACTGAGAGATTGTAGGAGTCCTGGTTGCCTCTATGTGCGTGGGTGCCAGAGAAACCTGTTGCCTGGCTACCAGAGCACCTTTATCCTCCAGTTGCGATGGCGATGTCCTGCATATCGCATGTGGGTGTGTGTGTGTGTGTGTGTGTGTGTGTGCATGTGTGAATAAGTGTGAATGTGAACTTTTTAATGTGTGGCTTGTGAACTGTGTATTAGATTAGACTGTGAATGTGTGCATGAATGTGTGTTTTCTTTTCACGTGCAAGCATGCCTTTGTATGCTGATGTATTTGTTTTTGCTTGTGTGAGAGAGAGAGTGGTGAAAGGAGGGGTAGGAAGGCGCACCACCACCCACTCAGCAGGCCTTCCGTCCCCATGGCTGACTCCCCAAGACTCTGCTAGTAATTAGCTCAACATCTATCCATCTGTTCTAGGGAGGCGCCGTAAACATTAACACAGCACAGCAACATCAAAATGCTGGCTGGAGACATGCTACATTTTACATATGTATTCATGCTTTAATGGCCTTAACATGGAAATTGTTAGCAAACAGGCTTACAGGTGTGGCCAACATGCTGACATGTACGTATTTATAGGCTCGAGCTTACACAGTATCAGTATAGTATCAGACCAACACAGCTTCACATCCTCACCCACATGCCCACCACAGGCTCCTGCAACTGAATCCAAGTCTACGCTTTTACTGCAGGAATGAGACTGGAAAGCTGCCTTGAGACCCGCATGGGAAACGAGTGAAAACACAACCAAAAGGCTACATTACACAATTAATCAATAAGTTAATGAGATTTCATTTTCTCTGGAAAATACTATCCAGCAAAAAGTTCCCCTTCTGCCGTTTTCCCCCTACTCCTAGATAACCAGCACCTGATATTACACTGTGGAAAAAGAAAGCAGCCAGCAGGAAACTAAATTAAATTACCATCCTGATAGATTTATGTGATGCTTTATATTTTCATTGTGTTGTTTTCCTCTCAGAGTGGAGGTGGACCTACATTGGGAGAGAACTGTTAAATGTGTGAGAAGAGAGAAAGAAGCAAAACAAGAATGGGAAGAGAGCAAAAGTTCCAGACAGACAGAAGATTCCTAATAGTAAAGCACGGTGACACAGATGAATTGTGTTTGGATGAGTTCTAAGGCTGCCACATGGTCTGTGTGTGTGTGTGTGTGTGTGTGTGTGTGTGGTGTGTGTGTGTGTGTGTGTGTGTGTGTGTGTGTTGTGTGTGTGTGTGTGCGTGTGTGCGTGCCCATATTGATGTGGCTATATGTGAGTGAGAGAAGCTGGGAGTGTGGGTGTTGGAAAGAGGAGATTGTGCATACCCATGTATGATTGTGTAAATCTAACCCTTGTGTTTCTTGGGAGTATCATATGTGTCTGTTACAGAATGATAATGACTTTGTCCTTGCTCAGTATGTCTGTGTGCGTCTGTGCTTGTGTGTCTGCACACACTCATGTGTGAACTGTGTCCAATTTGTGTTCACTCCCGTCATCCACATACGTTAATGCATGATCATAAATGAATGAAGCTCTCTACATTTGGCGCTCTCACTCCAAGTAAAGATTGAGGGCATCTCTTAGCTATTGACACAGCTGGTGATGCCATCTGGGAGCATCCCACGTCGCCCTGTGCAATCTCCATCCAAACAGGGCAGCAGTTGTCGCCTTGTGTCCATACCAATGACAGGAGACAAGGGAAGCAGTGAGATAACGTACTGTCCTGCTCCTGGTGATAGTGTTGGACGGAGGTCATCTGTCCTCCAGAGACTGCTTTACATACTAGTTTTTGCTGTTCCGCTACTGTCGCTGCCCTGACACATTAAAATGGGGGGTAGTTGTTTGTACGTTTGGGATATTATTCAAAGAAATGATTGCTTCTTTGGATCTGTTTGCCCCCAACCACACCCCTTTCTGATGAAAGGGGAGAAGGAGGGAGGGAGAGGGGGGTGTAGTCGTAGATTAATGGAACACACTGAGAGGGAGCGCAGACCTACAGTAGCAGCACCCTGATTTATTTGCCACTTAGTACTGATGAAGCTTCAAACGGCAGTCACACATGTGTTGTCACAGCATTTTTCTCTATCAAGGTGTTTGTTGGTTTGTCTATTCTTGCTTCTTATTTAGATGCGAGTAGGGTGTTGTGTGTCCTTTTACTTGTAAGGCTGAGACGGTATTGATTGTTTTCTATGCCGTTGAAAAGCAAGAAAATCCTGCAATAATGCGGTATTCCCCTTCGCAAGGTGAGAGATCGGTAACAGAGTAGCGTATGAGTGCCGCTGTGAGGAAAAGAGAGAGGAAAAAGAGATTGCAAAGTTGATGTGAAGTGAGCTTCTCAAGACACGGTGGCTGTATCTGTTGTCAATACCGCTGTTAAAATGAATGGTGTTACCCCCGAAAAATCATCCGAGTGCTGCCCGTCTAGCAGCTGAGCAGGCAGAGAGCAGAGAGTGCAACTCTGCAGTTCGCTAACTTGTTGCTCTCTCTACCAATATAAGCCGCTCTGTTTTAGGCTACGAAATGTGCATGCATGCTGAAATTCAACCGTGCCGTTTTATCGTTTTTTAAATTGTTTTTATTATTTTACTCCACTAGCTGCTAGGCTAATGTGTGTGTTAATGGTAAACATTGCAGCTGTAACGTTAATGTGTCTACCTCAGCTGATAACAGAGAAATGCAGCTTTTATTTTTATCTTATGTGTCCCCGTAGGGTTATTGTCCTTAAGTTATGTGTTAAGTTTGTTTGATCTTAGTGGCACCCGGATGTTTATGCTAAATTGAAAGCAATAAGGACTGAACCAAGAACATTCCTTGTGAGAGCCTTTGCCATGCTCGGTCATCAAAGCTTTTCATGATTACAGAAGTGAATTGATGTCATTCACGCCAGCACAACATTCCTTTAAATGCTACCTATTATTCATAAGCTGTCAATTTAGGGAATTTGCCGAGGTAACCCAGTAACAATTTTCAGGCAGCAAATTGTTGAGTTTTGACTTGGTAAATATAGGCAGAGTTAATTGAGGGCATCAACTCACCATGTGGGAGGACTTGACAAAAAGCCGTAAGTGTGTTACATGAGCACACATTGTAATTATCACACAAATGCACACACAAATACGCATGAAGCTGGTATACACATCCAAACACAGACACATTTGGCAATAGAGATAGTCACATAATGAGTGAGATTATTGCAGATTTCTGATCCCATGTTTGGTCTACTCCCTGGTTGTGTTTTGGGGTGTGCATTTACTCTTCTGTTCCTCGGCTCTGCTGTGTGTGTGTGTGAGGGTTACCATCCAGTGTTAATAGTTCAGCAACATTTTACTTCTCACCGACCAGCTGGCACGTCACACATAAAAGCCCTCACAGCCGAGCCACAGTGTGCACCGCTACCACTCTTTGCATTTAAGTCTTCAAGAAACCATGCTCTCAGACAGACTATCCATAATGTCATCTTGTCTAACCTTCCCCTTCCCTCCCTCCCTCCTTCCCTTTCTGTTTGCTCCGCAGAACCCTGATATTGTGCTCGTCCACTATTTGAATGTTCCAGCTATTGAGGATTGTGGGAAACCATGCGGTCCAATCCTGTGCTCCATCAATACAGACAAGAAGGAGTGGGCCAAGTGGACAAAGGAGGAGCTGATCGGCCAGCTCAAGCCCATGTGTGAGTAATTAAATAATCCCTATTATCAACCCACTTTTAACTTTTGTTCATAACCGTTAATATAAACAGCTGCTGTCTCCTCTAAAAAGGCCCTTATATTTTTTTTATATGTCTACATGCACAGAAGACTAAACATAGTGGTTGTTGTTTTTGTCTGAGGATATGATGTCAAGTCCTATTTGCTGATTCTGGTACACTAAGTGCCCTCAGCACCTCAGTCAGACAGCATCTTCGGCCAATGTTTCTACACTGTTATTTGAGTATGTGCTCTTCCTGGAGCCATCCGCTAGTTACGGGTCAAAGTTCAGCTCTTCCCCTAGACCTCTGGCACCACTCTGGCCAGGCTGAGAGTGTGCCTCCACTCTGGCCCAGGAAGGAAGTCAAGGCAGAGGAGGGCAGCAAACTGGTTATTGATTCATGTTAGTGCGCGGGAGCAAGAATGTCTGACTCACCAGAAATCCCCATCCACCCCTTCTCTGGCTCTTTCTGTCTCTCACCCCTTACAATGGATTGATCCCTGTTGTTATCAGCTTTACTAATGTTCTGTGAGGTGCACTATGTGTTTTATGAGTCTCTGGACCTGCCTAAAGATTAAGGCAATGTTTTGGAAAAAGTCAGGGTTTGTCTGATAATGATGATGATAATAGCCAAATAGGTACCTTGTAGGGCATTGGAAATCTTTCAGACAGCTATTAAGATACTTTTAACAACCACACCGTGATTCGGGTGTGTCTGGCAGGGTCCAGCAGGGCTGTGACTGATATTCCGATGGCCAATTATTGGAGATATGGCCAGGTGAATAGGAATGTGTCAGCAGCTTTACAAGCACGCACGCATGCTGGCTGCATACTGACAAGGCAGTCCAGACCATCCTCACTGAGGTCTTGGCTATACTGTATTGTTATCATCTTCACTGCTTTGCTTGCTATCATTTTTAGGACAAATTTTAACATAAAACTTTACCTGAGGACAGCTACTGAACAACAACGGCCTATTGTAATCATTAGATCTGTGGCTTAATGTAAGAACCAAGCACCATTTGCAGTAATGTGTAAAGTCATTAACTTTGGGAGTTGTTGGGACAAAAAAATGGTGAGTGTGAGATGCCTTCTAGCTGCCAGGCTACATGAGGGGGCTACATTTAAAAGCAAAGAAAAAAACTCTTCTGCTTTTGTCTCTTCTCTTCTTTGCTTTCAATCTTTCTTCTCTCTAGTCCTCTCTAGTTTCCCTGGAACAGCCTGCATGTCAACACAAGCTCAGTGATGGAGCAACATTGCCATCTAGTGGTCATGTGAGATTGCAATTTCCATCCCAATGTAGGGAGAAAGGACTTGTGATTAAGTCATTCTGTATTATCCATGCATAATTTAATCTTAAATTATACATTAGCTCTTAACATACAGTGAATTTATTCCCATTTTAGACAATGCTACGTATCTTGAAGTAGATTACGTTATTTTTTAGATATGTTTTTTTTTTCATTGCAATGCACAGGAAAGTTATAATATGTGTGCAGTGCTATGGATAACTTATGTATTTATACAGCAGAACTTCTTGGATTCCTCAAAGTTTGTAGAGATAAACTAGCAGGACAGATTTCCATTTTTTTTTTGCTTCATCAGGAATGTTCAAAACCATCAAACTTAAGTATTGAGTGCAGAATGAAAGATTGCATGAGTGTACAGTGCAGTATGTTTGGCACTGGGTCTTATGTGGTATGTGTGCCCGTATTTTAAGAAATGTTTTTAAAATTACTATTATGGTTACTATATCACGAGCGGATTTATGTCAGCCCATGAACCCTTTAGTTTAATGTCAAATAAGTATTTTCCCAGAACATTGTCATCTTTTGCAATATAATTGCCCTCTTCCGTCTTGCTCTTCCCTTTTGTTATTCTCTTCATGATATTTCAGTGCGCAAACCATTTGACAACTCTAATGATACAAAAAAACAACAAAGAAAAATGTGGATTTCATGGATCAGTTGAGCTTATTCTGTCTCCCCTTGACAAAAACACACACACACACACACACACACACACACACACACTTGTATTCTCAGTTGCAAAAACTTTCACACGCACAGATGCTCGCACCCGGCAGTTCAAATATTATCCCTGTGAAACATGGCCTTGTTTGACCTTCTTCCTTAACGCCCTGCAGTGTTTGATGAGATAGAGAAGAAGCAAGGGAGTGAAGAGGGGGGTAAGAGAGGGGCATCACTACTCAGTCACGCTAGACTTCCATGGACAAGGCAGCCAGCTTGATTCACTCTTTTGGTCTAATGCTATAAACACGCGGCACTCTCCCCAGCTATGCCCCTAGCCTGCTGACAGATAGTGCATGAGCGGCTTTAACAAACACTCAGACAGACAGAGGGCCTGTCTCCAGGCTAGACAGCTAGGGCCGGAGAAGAACAGACCAAGGCAAGACAGACAGGGCTGGTCATCATGTAAACTATTGTACTCCACTGTCCCATATAGTGCCCAATGGTGCAGAGGCAACTAGGTGGGACATGTGTGTGTCCTACACATCAACTGTGTCTGTCATTAGGGCTGTGTGATGCTCCTCATGACAGGATGCAGTCATCAGGATGGGGATGTGACTGGGTTGTTGTTTGTGCCTCGGCTGTTGCTGCCACTGGGATTAAACCTAGTGGCACTGCTCCTGTCATGTCTGCTTTGGAACATAACCCTCAGTGAGAAGATCAGACAGGCAGACACGGTGGTGACGTCCGTCTTGATGAGGCCGAGGCAATTCTGGCATGAGGGATCAGGGTGGAGGGGAGACAAGATTGTTTGGACAAATAGGGATGGCACTGCATGGTGGATGTAAGCTGTTGCATTAGGCTCTCACTCTTGCTCTGTCACCCTTTCTGGGTCGAATCAGCAGAACGGATGCTCTTCTGTTCTGCAGCCTCCCTCCTGGCTTTGTCACAGAAGGGGATTTATGACAGCGTTTTTAGTATTCTTATCATCTCTGTGTCAGTATTGCTAGAATCATCTCATTTGTTCTGTTTGCATTACACGCTGTCAGGAGGTGAATGGTGACTCAAGCCACACTGTCTAATGGGATCTCCAGACAGACACAATTATATGTGCAGTAATTACAGTGACATTGAAGAAACTTTCCCGTCACATTTGGTGTCCAATCCTTTTTTTCAGTCTGCTCACTCTAGATTAATGGCTGAACAAATCTGACTTTGTAACAGATCAAAACTGAACCCTGTTTATGTTTCTATAACCTGCCACAGTGAGTTGTCTGTGGAGCGTATGATCTCAGCTTGATCACAGTAGTTCTACTGACATCTGCTGGTGACCAGCCTGTTATCTGCCAAAGGATCTTAAAGCTTTCAAGTTAGATCCCTATCACAGTCATCCAATTCTGTTTCTCGGCTTTTTTCACTTCGCCTTGACTAGCTCTGTCTTTAATCTGCATTACCAGCCTCACCCTCTTACGCTGTTTTCATCTCCTTTTATCTGATATGCAAACAGACATGCACTAAGCAAATTCTGGCTGTTTTTGAACCTGACTCTCTTTATATATATCTCTCTTGCATATTTAACCAAAACAGGTACTGAAGTGAAGGGAACTTGAAATAAAGCAGGCTTGATTTAGTTTGTTAGTCTAAATATGCTTCAATTTACAATTATTAACTTTTTTCTGGTTGAAAGCCTGAGCACGGCAGCACTTAGTGGTGTCTCCTTCTACCTTTCAGCCACTAAAACCTGTCTCATCAATATAGGTTGCTGGTTAGCAAGTGGAGCGATGGCAAGTATTAAGAGTTGCTAGCGAAGTGTGACTGAGGCAGAGAGTGGAGCTTTTCTTTTTTCCTTGGTGCAGCAGTAGCAGATCTAGCAGCTTCTAGGTGCAATCCTCACTAGACGCTTTCAACGGCAGAACAGAGTCATAGGTCGGGGTGAGGGTGGAAGGATTGCGCTTGCCGTCTCCTTCATCAGCACTCACAGAGAGGAGGCCACAGAGTGGCAACAGACACTGACACATTGTAGGGAAAGAGGCAGTGCAGGACTGAATGTGCACAGGTATAGTAAGGAGAGACTAGCAAAAATGGTATTGGAGTTCAGAGTTATTATTATTATGTAGTCATATTTCAATGTAGTGTCACTCAAATTCTATTAATGAAACTACAGTACCAATTTTCCTGAGGCCACTCAATGGGTTGTTTGTTTCTCTTCAGGAATAAACTGAAATATGAATTTCTCTATTTCCACAGTACCATAGTAACATTGACATTTTAGAGAGGTGAGCAGTGAGCACCGTGATGTATACTGGCAGATAGACAGGAAAGGCAGAGGCTGGGCAGGGGGTTGGCGTGGCTGGTGGTCTGTTGGGCTAGCTGACATCTCTGTCTCCTCCTCTCTCCCGGCAGTTCATGGCATCAAGTGGACTTGCAGCAATGGGAACAGCAGCTCTGGCTTCTCAGTGGAGCAGCTAGTGCAACAGATTCTGGACAGCCACCAAACTAAGCCACCTCCCCGGACTCACAACTGCCTCTGCACGGGCACCCTGGGTAAGGGCTTGAGGGTGGGTGGAAGGGTGTTTGTTCTCAAGAGAGATCTGGAAAATTCAGCAAGAGAAACAAAAAAAGGCCATAAAGATGTTTGTTATATGGTAGATCAGAGAAGGTGGTTGAGGTCTTTTATTGGTAGGCGATTTATAGTGAAATTGAGTTTTAGGGTTATTGGCTTATCTTTTTTTACTGATAATGGTTTGTGATAATGGCCATATCTGAAAGAGCCCAGCTGTTCCCGAATGTTGCGCTAATCAATCAAATAATTTCAGCTGTGTAATTCCACTATAGGCTGTCACTCAGGAAAAGCATGTAGAGCAGTGGTTTACTTATTTCTAAAACAAATTTCTCTGGATAACCTCCAGTTGCGTTTTTATTTCTGATCACTTAAGGTAACAAGGCATGCAAAACTCAATGTATACTAAATAGAAAGGCTAGTTGATCATCCCAGGAGAAAATAATCTTTCACAAACTGAAAAATACAAAAACAATCATTCATCTTTTGTCTCTGTTCCTTGCCCAATTCTTAGGTACACTCAACTAATAGTGTGTGTTTGTTTTACTTTTTCCCCTTCTGTAACCCCCCTTACCCATTCAAAACTTATTTTTTTCTGTTTGTCCTCATATAGGTGCTGGGAGCAGTGTGCACCACAAATGCAACAGCGCCAAACACCGCATCATCTCCCCTAAGGTGGACCCCCGCTCAGGGGGCTACAGCAGTGCTCACTCTGAGGTACAAAACAACGATGTCTCGGAGGGTAAGACCGACCACAACGCCCATGGCGGAGGCAAAAGCTCTGGGGGAGGAGGCGGAGGGGGCAGTGCAAGGGAGAAACGCAATGGCAAAGTCCACAAGCCCGTCCTGCTGCACCAGAACAGCACAGAAGTATCATCCACCAACCAGGTTGAGGTCCCTGACACCACGCAGAACTCCCCTGTGTCCATCAGCAGCGGCCTCAACAGTGACCCAGACATGGCAGACAGCCCGGTGGTGACAGGGATGAGCCACGTGGCCTCGGTCATGTCTGGCTTGTCCCAGAGTGTCTTTATGTCTGAGGTCACTGGAGACCCTGTCTACAGCATGTCTCCAACTGGGGGTCCCAACACTCACCTGATGGGTGCAGATGCCACGTCACAGGGCTTGGTGCTGTCTGTGACCTCTGATCGTCACAAATTTGCCTTCCCCAGTGGAGGAGTAGGGGAACCTGGGACTACCGCGGCAGGAGACAGCCTGGCCATGCTGTCTTCAGCTGGGGTTTCTGAGGAACTGGTGCTCTCCAGCAATCTGGACGCTGGAAGCATCAAAATCCCAGAGACCAATATGAACTTTGACCCGGACTGCTTCCTGAACAACCCCAAACAGGGCCAGACCTATGGAGGCAGTGCAATGAAGACGGAGGGCAACTCTTCCTCAACCTCATCTTCCTCCGGTGGCAGCAGTTGCACCAACGGAAGTCTGCAGCGCTCCCCTCCCATGTCAGACAATGGTTACACCTTCAGCTCAGCTTTGGTAAAGAACATCAAGACAGAAGACACATCCTTTGAGCAGCAGCTGGCCCAGGAGAGTGGCTACCAGGTGGGGCCAGTAGTGAACTGTGGCAGTGGGGTGTCTGTGTCATCTGGTGCTGGTTCAGGCCAGGGTAGCCTTACTCTAACAGCAGCAGGCTCCCTGCTCCCTTCTGGTGGGGGGCTGAGTCCCAGCACCACCCTTGAGCAGATGGATTTCAGTGCTATTGATGCCAAGCAGGACTATACTTCTAGCGCTACCACAGTGAGCTATGGTCAGGCCATGTCCAGTCCTCACATGCAACACCAGAACCGTTCGCCCAGCTTCTTCCTCCAGGATTCTTCTCAGACCGGCCAGGCCCAGCCGGGGAGGCCCAGCATGGGCCAGAAAACACATTTGATGGAGCACAACTCCCATGACTCCGGGGCTTATATGGCACTGCAAGTGGTGAAGACGGACTCCCCTGGCAGCAACGGCCACCTCCACCATCACCACCAGGCCCACCAGAGCCAGCACAGGGCCAACTGCAATGGAGGCTCACCCACAGAGGGGCCTGGCCAGGCTGGCTCTCTTCAGCTGCTACAGTACCAGGGGAGCTTTCCCGGGCTTGGCACTGAGCATGAGGAGGTGGTGGGTCTAGAGCAACCAGGCAATGTGAATTCAGCTCAGGCCGTAGGCACTGAGAATGGAGCTGATAATCTACTCAAGCCAGGAGACCACATTCAGGCCTGTGGGGCAGGAAACGGTGAGGGCGCAGAGCACTACCTGCAACAGGCCTCAGACGGTGGTGGAGGAGGGACTGGAGGTGCAGGAGAAGGAGTAGCAATTCACAATGGCAACAACAACAGCGATGGCAGCAACCGTTCCCAGCAGCAACAGCAGCTGCAGCCTCTCCTCCAAGGCACAAGTATGGTCCAGGGGCTCTACAACGCTGTCGGAAGCCACCAAGGCCTGGGTGGAGGGGCCAGCAACGGAGGAGCAGGAGGGACCGGCATGGAGATCAGTCTGGATCACTTTGACATCTCTTTTGGTAACCAGTTTTCTGACCTCATCAATGACTTCATCTCAGTGGATGGCAGTGGAGCCACCATGTCAGCTGGAGGGGCCCTCTATGCTCACCAGCTTGTCACATCCCACAGTTCTGATAGTCAGAACACAGCTGGTGGGCCCCCCCAGCAGGGCCAGGAAGATGGAGGGCCCAGGGGCTCTGCCTACAGCCCCTCAGAACTCTGCCTTCAACCCTGCTGCAGCCCCCAGTCTCTGAGTGGAGGGGCTGGAGCAGCAGGAAACACAGGAGAGCCAGGCTCATTGTCCTACATGAATGTAGCAGAGGTGGTGTCTGCAGCTGTAGCCCAGGGGGCTCTGGGGATGCTTCAGGCCACGGGCCGGCTCTTCATGGTCACTGACTACTCCCCTGAGTGGTCCTACCCCGAGGTGAGTGAAAGGGCTCTTTATTTTTCCAACCAGTGTTTGTTTGTTTTTTGGCAATCATTCTGTTTGGTTCTAGAATTTTATGTACCAGCCAGCGGTGTAACATTGGGTCACAAGAACAACAGAATTTTTTAGACTCATTTCAGCCCAACAGGTTTCAAATAAGTAAGTAAAGTTAATTTATACAGCACATTTTAAGATAGCAGCACAAGCAGATAAAAATCATAGTGCTTCACAGTAAAATGAAATACAATAAACAAAAGACCCAAGAATATGAAGGAAAACATAGGTACATAGGTAAAGTTTAGCCCAACTGTGAACACTGTTTATTTTGAGATAAACAAAATAGAGAGACTTGAAGAGAAGAAGAAGAAGAAGAAGAAGAAGAAGAAGAAGAAGAAGAAGAAGAAGAAGATACAATCAACGGTCATTTTTAACTATTGCTGTTGTCCATTGGATTCTCATTCATTTAAAATTATTTCAATGGACATGTCAGGAAACTTGGGTTTAGACAATGTGCAGCTAGATATCTGACAGCCAGACTTAACCTCTTAGCATTCCGCCCCTATTTTTAGAGGAATGTTCAAAGGTAGATAAAAGGTCAGCAGTGTATGCCACACAGAATTGGTCTACACCATCTGAACACTGTGACGTGAGGACTGATTTGAGATGCAGCTCAACACTTAGTGTCAAGGTGTTTTAATTGCTAATCAAAAATAAAAAAGAATTCATTAATTCATTAAAATATATTGTGTCTTAGGGCACATTACAACATTACAATGGAAGCGTATAATGGCCATTCCCATTCTCATATATGTCTCATAAATTGACAGAAAGTTTCGGGTTGATATCATTTGTTTCATTGGTATCATTTGGTGCAAACTTTAGTCCTTTTTTTATCACTCCAGAATTGATAAAAAAAACAAATGTCGTAAATTCCTCCAAAAAAACACAAGATTAAGACGCCAAGACTTTGAGGCACACCATAGAAAAACCCTTGCTGCGTGGTGTTAAAAGTTTTAATATTTGGAGATTTCTCACAATGACATGGCTTCTATAGGGACAAACATCATCAGACTTGAATACAATTGGACTTATTGAATCTACAAGAATCTCGACTTTTCAATCATATCCAATTCATGCAAATCCACGACTGTTTAGGGAACCGGGAATGTGGAAATGTTAAAACACAGCATTTTAAGAAAAGGCAAAAATAAAACATTTTTATTACATGGGAAAACTGCATGGTTTTTACCCCAAAACCTTATGGGATTATCATGAAGTGGGCATGTCTGTAAAGGAAAGACTCTTGGGTGTAACCCATTTTCTTTTAGATATCTTGATGGTAAGAGTTCAAGCACTTGAAAATTGAAAAACTCTAGTTTTTCTCTTACCCAAATTTAGCCCAAACTTTATAAATATCGTTTGGGTTAAAAATAATTAAATCCATAATTTGCCTATATATAAGATGAGATAAACATGTATTGTCCCATACAACGGAAATTGTGAGTGCCACAACAGAAGGTGCATAGAATAAACAAAAGAGATAAAGGATACATACAGCTAAAAACAAGAATAAGTTAAGACCTAAAACACTGGTAAACTAGGACAGGACAGGTAAAATATTGCACATTTAGGAGGATATTGTAATGTATGGCACATTGCATTTGTATTCAATTTTTGAGAAGAAATGGCTTTTTAATTTTCTCAAACTGATTTGGGAATGACAGATACTGTATCTTCTGAAAATGTTTATTGCAGCTGCAAAAATGTCTCGAAATTATTTGGAGGGATCTACAACTTGGAAAGACAGACTTTTCTGCCATTAAAACTGACATTGACCAAAAATATGTAGACCCCTTAATATATTGCGCATCAAATTTCCCTTTTACATCATGTAATGCACAGTCTTGTCAGTATTACAATTATGTCGTCAGCAGTAATACCCTCATCCAAGCAAGCACAAGCACTTCTGGTAATGAAGTATACTGGCCCCTTGGGAGCTGCAGACTACTCAGGGCTGAAAAACATACTGCAACCTCTTCTTTATATAATCTATAGTTTGCCTATATATATACATATATGAAGTGTGCAGTAGTGTCTGCAGCTCTTAAGGCATATATTTGTATATATATGCGCACACACTTGATCACACAATCGATCCACTATTAAAAATCTTGGTGTTATTTTTGACACCTCATTTACTTTTAGTAAACAAATCAGTGCAGTTGTCAAGACCAGCTTCTTCCAGTTAAGACTTATAGCTAAGATAAAGGCCTATCTTCCATCCAAAGACCTTGAAAAAGTCATCCATGCTTTGATCACTGCTCGGCTGGATTGTTGTAATTCTTTATATATGGGTCTACATCAGAAATCTTTAAATCGGCTCCAGTTAGTCCAAAACGCAGCTGCTCGCCTTTTAACTAAAACAAAAACGTAAACAAATAACGCCAGCCTTGGCCTCCCTCCACTAGCCACTTGTCCGTTATAGGATAGATTTTAAGATTTTATTGCTTGTTTTTAAGGCCTTAAATGGTTTGGCGCCATCTTATCTGGCTGATCTCTTATGCCATCATTCTCCAGTCAGAACACTGAGGTCGACAAATCAGCTGCTCTTGGATGTCCCTAGATCAAAGCTAAAAATAAGGGCAATAGAGCCTTTGCAGTGGGTGCCCCCACCCTATGGAACAACCTCCCCATGCATATTAAAGCTGCACAGACCTTACAAACGTTAATTCGCTGCTTAAGACGCACCTTTTTGCCTGATGTTTTGTGTTGTTGTTTGTCTCCTTGTGATGTACTTTGGTTGTAGTATTTTTTACACTTATTCATGTATTTGACATTGACCCTGTTCAGCACTTTGGTCAGCTGTTGTTTTTAAATGTGCTATAGAAATAAAATTGACATTGACATTGACACACACACACACACACACACACACACACACACACACACACACACACACATTCACAACCACACACACCTGTGTCCTTGCATTTGTATTCCAATAGCAAGTTTTCCCATGCAGAGGCAAACTGATTTGGGAATGACAGATATTGTTTGAAAATATTTATTCCAGCAGCAATAATGTCTTGGAATTAATATAGCGATGCACAAGTTGGAAAAACTAACTTTTCTGCCATAAAAACTGACATCATTGGAATCTACTGTAGGAGGGACAGTCAAAGCAACAATGTCCATATAAGAGAATACTTACGGAAAATGAAAGTTGTTGATTGTATCAAAAGTAAGGAAAAATGGAAGAAGCATGGATATGTGAATGATCAACAATGATGAACACTTCGCAGTAGAGGAAGTGTATAAGCATAATGGTGCTCTGCCTTTTAAAAAACATCTGTGTGGAAAATAACATCTAGCAACAGCTGAAAGTTTGACATATAAATGTAACATGAAACAGTTGAGAGATGAGCGGAATCCTAGATGAAGTTTGAGATCTAAAACTGAAATGTTTAATTAAATATTTGACTGGAAATATGTAGACCTTTAATATATTGTGTATCAAATTCCTTTTTTTTTTCTTAGTATTACACTCATGTTCTTAGCAGTAATACCCTCCTCCATCCTCTGCAGGGCAGTACAATATTTTAATGTTGTATGCTTTAGAACAATGGGTTTAGTGAAATGATTCTGCAGATCCACATGATGGCAGTAGAGATCAGTATCAGAGTTGGTTCTCTGTGTCATTCTTATCATTGCACACTAGATGGCAGAGTAACAACAAAGAATGTAAGCAGTGATCCTTAAACCTGACTTGGTAATTGTAATATAAGTTTGTTTTACCCATGTGCCCTTTCTTTTCAGGGTGGAGTTAAGGTACTGATCACTGGGCCCTGGCAAGAAGCCAGCTCAAACTACAGCTGTCTGTTTGACCAGATCTCAGTCCCAGCTTCTCTCATCCAACCAGGGGTGCTGCGCTGCTACTGCCCAGGTAGGACAGGAGAGTGCTCACACCCACACACACACACACACACACACCAAAGAAAGAGACGTTTCTGAGGAGGTTTCACAATCCCATTATTCATAAACCATTAGAGGAGATGATTTTACCACTGGCAGATCTTTTTTTTTTTAGCTAAAAGGCCAACTGTTATCATCAAAAATACATTTTACATTAATTGTAGGTTGTCTATGTCGTTGCTTTCAGGGTGGGCGTTGGAAGGGTTGTGGTGCTTTGTTTTTGTGTACCAATAAACATACATTGTATCTTTCATGCATATCATTAGCTTTCATTTATGTGTTTGAAGTTATAAGCTGCAGGTTGACACTATGCAGGTGATCTGATTAGCAAGATGTTTCGTGTACTGTATTTATTATTGATTTTTACACATTGTCTTTAAAGGAAGTAATTGCAAGTTGTCAACCAAAACTACAACTTGCCTTTTCTATATGACAACAATAACAATGTATGTAAAAAATATACAACATGCAGGCTAATCTATATGTATTTGTATTAGGGCTGTCAAACGATTAAAATCTTTAATTGCGATTAATCACACTTTTTTATCAATTCTAAATGTTTCTTGATTTCTTTTTTTATTATTATTATTATTTTTTTTTTCTCATTTTAATGTTCTTATCAACATGGAAAAGTGGATTGACTCGCTTTGTGCAAATGTTTTTTATTGAAAACAACATTGGCATATAGCCTACTGTAATAATTAAAGACCCCCCCCCCCGCCTATAGCCAGCTGTAGTGTTCAATTTCACATGTAACATTCTCACTTGGAGCAAATAATCTCCCACAGAATACACATCAGCTGTGTGCTTGGCCATCAAGTGGGATTCCAGACTGGACGTGCTGCAATGATAGCTCTGTTCACAACGACAAAACACACTTTGGTCTTGTCAATGGAACCATTTGGTGACTTTAAAACTTTTAAAACTTTATTGGCTTTTATTTCGGCGTCTTGCGCTCGCCATCCACTTAAAACGTAACATTACTACTCTTTGGCCGGCTCGCAAGCCCAAACAACTGTGTGCGTGGCGTGCCTGTTGTTTTGTTTCAGGTCTAGCTAGATCCAGTGTGGTGTTGTAGTTTTTCTAAAGTTAGTAGATGTTGCATCAGCATTGCAAAAAAACTACAAAGTTTGCAAGTCCAAAAAGAGCGTTAATCTTGCAACAAAAACATGGATGCCTTTAAAATGGGTATGCGTTAACGCAGTTAATAACATGTTTAACTGACAGCACTTATATACGTTATATTATATGTTTTTATATGACAACAATGACAAAAAGAGAAAATTCACAAACTATACAAAAGGCAGGATAATGTATATAAAATAACAAAACAAAACCTAAGCACCACACCTCCCTCCCGGACAAATGAACACACATACACACTCATAACAGGGATTTTCACTGTTGGACACCAGCACTCCATCAATGTAACAAGGGAGATAAATATATAAATGCATCTTAAACACACACACACACACACACACACACACAGATACACCCACATGATACCAGCACTTCATCAATGTAAATTAATAATAATATTCAGATGTAACAATACTAAATGCCCAAGTAGATTTTGTAACTATGAGTGAAAACAATCTTGATCTCAACCAGTGTTTAGCTCTTGCATAATGTTATGTCATGTGTCAAAAGCTAATGTATTGTATGTCTGTCAAACTGTCAAAAATGTATTTAGTCAAATAAATTTAAGCCTCATGTGGCATCATGTGAGTAGCTGTAATAATGTTAATATTATTCTAATGTAGTGAGGTGATTTAAGCCCTAAATTGTAATTTTCTGTTTACAATGATAGTGGTCGTGCACGGAATACTGAGCCAGTTAAATCTGACCACATAATACAGACATTGTTGCGTATACTGGATTCTCATTATCCTCTCCCTCTCCAGCGCATGACACAGGTCTGGTGACGCTGCAGGTGGCTGTCAGTAACCAGATCATATCCAACTCAGTGGTGTTTGAGTACAAGGCCCGCGCTCTTCCTTCACTGCCATCATCTCAGCACGACTGGCTCTCGCTGGATGGTAGGTCTCTCCTCCGTGTTACGTTAGCTTTGGTCCCTTGTCCTGACTCTTACTATCTGCCTGCTCACATTTCTTCCACTCTGTTTTCTTTAGTCATTCTTCTTCTGTCTGGCTCTCCAAATCTCCTCTGGCCTTATTGATTTTAATAGTTCATTTTGATTAATGATCTGCAGGACCATCATGCATTACAAATCCTCTCTCTAGCTTTGCTTTAAACTAATTTGTCACAGCTTACACATTCTTGGGCATTAGCCTTCCCTGGAAGAAAAACAAGTCTGCATGACATTGGCAAATGCTCAGGAATGTGCTAAAAGATACATTTTTACTTCTTTTTCTTAATCCATGTGCATTGCAAAGGCATGTTTTGCAGTGTATGCAATTAAATAGACAGTTTAACTCACACATAGATTGTTCATTGTCATGTCTCTGCTGCACAAATATTCAGCTTAAGGGATTAATGTTTTTACATCTCATATATCAGAATGACAGGGCTGCAAAGCTCAAACGATAACGAGAAGTTAATGACTTGGATATATAATTGTGTGTTTCTAGTCATATAACATGCTGGTTCTTTGGTCCTCGGCCAAACATGATAAAGGTCATGGCAAGATCCTTGATTTGATTTAAACAGTGTGTGTAGCAATAGTGTGAGTGTAGGTAAGAACCTTCAGAACCTTGCTATAAGAGTTGTTGGAGAGCACCTTTTGTTGACAATACTGCTGGACAGAAGTTTGATATTTTTATTTATCAGCTTTTATTGGAATTGTATTTTTATGATATGATCATACCATGTTATTGTTTTACAAACAACTGTTGTCCAAATTAATGAATTGGAGCACTGCACTTAAAGAACAACTAAATAAATAGAATCTTTGGTTAAACATTTGTGAAGAGGTGTGGCTGATATAATACAGTGGAACAATCCATTGCAATGAAGGAATCAGTTTGATTCATTATTATTATTATTATTAGACTATTACAATATTGTGCATGAATTTGCTATATTCTTTAAGCTGTGGTGGGCAATTTGGTTTTGGCTTTGCTGGGCAAACATGCCATAATAATCTTTTAGTATCGAGTAATTCAAGTGATCTGAGAGAAAACTAGACTCCTGCACCTCCTCTTGGCTCTGTTTTTAGACTTTGAAAAACGTAGCCTATGATAGGAGACTTTTGCCAATCACAGGTCATTTCAGAGATAGACAGGGCGTTCCTATTGGCTGTTCTGCGCAAGCATATGCTCGTACGATGTAGAGGGATATATGTAGGAATAGCTTTCAGTCTATTTCAAATCCTGGAGTTTTTATTGCTTTCTCAGCCCCTCTTGGTATTATCCAAGGGAAACTGATTTGAGAGTTAACTTTGCTGTGTTAAGATGTGTTAAGCGAGACATTTT
Source organism: Etheostoma spectabile (assembly GCF_008692095.1). Lineage (NCBI taxonomy): Eukaryota > Metazoa > Chordata > Actinopteri > Perciformes > Percidae > Etheostoma > Etheostoma spectabile. The sequence continues at coordinate 2,191,011 of NC_045739.1, read as the reverse complement.
CTCTTTCACTTTGCAGTCTTTTGTTCTGAAATGTGCAAATCCAATACCACATGTCGCATTTAAAGTATCATTTTAAGGCCAGTTCAATGAGAGAAAGCCTCATTGTCCCATCTTGCTTATGTAACAATCCACCAATAGAAAGGCTATTGTGTTGACAACAGTGTAAATGCAATGATGAATTTGGACATTTTATAAGAATTTACAAATTGTTTGGTGTGATTGGATTTTTTCAGATCAGCATTGTAGAGGTCTTCTACATACAGTATAACAAAAGATGCTGCAGAGTTGGCAAATTTCCATTCTGTTAAATTCAAATTAAGTCTGTGAGTCAAAGACCTACTGTAGGCATGTTCACCAGAATGTAATGAGTATGTAAGTATTTGTCTGTTTGTGTTTGTGGGTGGGTGTGCATGTGTGTGTGTGCGTGGGTTTGTGCGTGCATGCGTGTGTGTGTGTGTGTGCGTGTGTGTGCGTTTGTGCGTGCGTGTGAGTGCCGGGGAAGCATTGCTGCAGTGCTTGAGCATTGACAGGATAAAGTAGGCCACGGTGAAGCACAGGCTCACAGGACAGCTGCATTGCAGACAGCCCTTGAGGGAGTGGGAGTGAGTAATGGAGAGCTGGTGGCTCTCATACACAGCAATACCAGTGGATCCCTCCGCCATTCATGCCCTACTGCCTCACTGGCCCATTCACAGAACCAGTTAAGGAGGAGCTGACTGTCTCAGGGAAAACACAGCCCACCCTATTACCTTACTTATATTAACCCCTTGCCTGCCATCTCTCACTCTCTTTTGTTTCCTGGCAATCTGTGGTCTCTTATTTGAGGGTGACAATGACAGGTAGAGATCAATGACTGCATTGTAGTTTTCATTTGTAAAGGTAAAAATAAATTATCTCTGTTGCATCCAGCTACTGATAATTCATTTTTCCCTACAATTATTTGAGAGAGACTTTAATTTAGACTAAAGTAATTTGCCGTATTGTCAAAACAGCAGAAATAAGTCCACAGAGATTGTGTCATCCTTTAACAGAATGTGACATACAATGTAAAGTTTGAATATACAGTACACTATCGGCCAAAAGTTTGGGGTCACTAACAAATTTCCATCCCACTTCATTATAGACCGAATACCAGCTGATCTGTGTGGGGGGTTGATCTTTAATGCAATATCTACATTGCCCATTATCAAAAATCATTCATCCAATGATCCAAAGGCACATGCTGTTTACTAATCTGATATCATTTTTTTTTTTAAATTAACTGAGAAAACATTAGAGAACCATTTTGCAATTATGTAATCACATAATGTAATCTGAAAACTGCTGCCCTGATTAAAAAAGCAATGCTACGGATCTCAGCTGGAAATCTGTCTATAATGGAATACAATGGAAATTTCTAAGTGACCCCAAACTTGTACCTGTGTATACAGGTGATGTAACATTGTGTCAAGCTGATGTGGCACCAGGTGAGTTTCTGTGTACCTGTGTGACAGAGAGAGGTTAGCCATAGCAAAAGGGATGGCTCTTGAAAAATTGAAGTGTGCCAATCACACACATCATGGAGTGTTACAGTGAGTGCTTCTCCATCAGCTGATTCAGGACCACCCCACTGTGGACAGTGACCCTGGTGCAAAGCGCACTTTAAACTTCATGAGGTGTACTATACAAGATTTAGTTTTTCTCGCAAAAGTAAAAGCTATCTGCTTTTAATCCCACACAAATTCAATTTCCACGATGATATCTAGACTGCATAATTTATTTCAGAAGTAGGGCAGAATTTAATCACTAGGGCACGTGCAGTCATCACATCGATTATGTCCACTGTCTTGAGGCACAACAGGAGAAGTGAAACGCGCTTGTCATCCAACGGAATAATGACAGCTAGTCATTTAGTTTCCGACTTGTAAAACACTAATGTGACCAGATTCTTGACGTTACAGACTCACGCTACTTAACCCCTGCGGTCAGTCACTTATTGGCTGCTGACATTACGTGCCATATTCTTTTTCGAAATCCGCAGCGGTGTAGTTATAACAGCTTTGTGAGTTTGTTCCCCCATGGAAGACTCACTGTGCTATGATGTGCTAATGGCACAGCTGCCTGCCTGCCTTGATTTGTCATAATGCAGAGTGGGGGAAGGGGCGCTTTTTCTCTGCAGCACTGCAGGTACGGAGCCATGGGCAGGACAGAAAAGCTGTCGGAGCTGCAGAGCACTCATCGTCTGCCCCAATAAGTCCCTGAGCTCAGATCCCACGACCCGAGCCGGGAGAGGTTCGCTGGAAACTGCCAAATGACAGCCCCGCATAGCGGCATACTGGCTGCCTGTTAGTGTTCTTCGGAGCGTTTTGCCAGTAGCCTACTGACTCTGAGCTTTACTACACCGGCGTGACAAACGGCTGACCGTGTACACACAATGCAGGAGCGGAGTGGGCGTGTTCGGGTAAACATGGTACCGCAAACAGAACGAGATTTAGTTTCAGACGACAGCTAGGCTAGGAGAGGGAGAATCCAATTGTATTTTGAACGGTTGGACCGACTTTGTCCGGTGAGGGAAAGACTCCGTGCAGGCGCACAGTGAACCGTATAACAGCCACACGCGTCGAGCAGAGTAGATCAGCAATACTTACTATTCTAACAGGCCAAATAACCAATAATAATACGACAAGGGGCGAGCATTTAGGAGCAGAACCGCGGCTCGAGGAGGAGGTGGCAAACGGGAATTAGGGCGTCTGTTTACCGGCGGCACGTGCGCACAACGTCTTCTAGCAGCGGTATTTGTCATTTTACTGCAGGCTGGGATAGCAGCGACTACTAGAAACACAAGGAAAGTGTGTATATGTGTGAGGTGAAACAAGTGAGGAGGAGGAGGGGGCTATTAGTGGAAGAAGAGTAGTGAGCGGTCTTCCTCTCTCTCTCTCTCCCTCCCTCTCTCCATCTCTCTCCTCACGTCGCTCTCTTCCCTCACTTTGTTCTATTGTTGACGAGTGCTCTGTTGAGATTGAGATTCAGTCTACACCAAGGATATATATTTTTATTATTTCTCCGTATAACACCATGCAGTGGTCTGACCGTGAGGCTGTGGGGGCAAAGCTGCAATTTGAGTGAAATGCAGCTTTGGTTGGACTACTTTGGGTCAGGATGCCTGTGAATGACACCTGCATTTCCTAAAAGACAAAAGAGGCAGTATTTTTTGGCTTTGAGGTGGACTCTACCAATGGAAAATAAGATAGAAGGTTAGAAGTGTTAAGTTCAACCTATGGCTGTAGTAATGTGTTGTGTTTGTGTTGTGTTGTGTTTGGGCTGTTTTCATATGCTGTGCCTGTCTCGTGTATGCCACAAGAAGTTGAAGTTACACGTTTCTTTGAACATCCCGCATGCTCAGTTATTGTAATGTAGTCCAGCTGTGTCTGTGCTGTAGCGGAGTTTTAAAGAAATGGTCTATTTTAGCCACACTCTTCCTTCAAGTGTTTCATGTGACTCTGCCTCATTGCAGAGCACCGGAGAGTTGACGTTGATAGTAACCAACTCCTGAATCACGACTAGTGCTTGGGCATATTAAAGACTCCCCAAGACGCCGTCAGAGACCAAAAATAGTATTTGCTTTCCTGGCATTTTGATTAGCAAAGGAAGTTATACTTCTAGTTCTCGTGCACCTGGTTTCTCAAGTCTGGTACTTTTGGCAAAGCCTGCCTCTCACATTTGAAAGATTCATGACTCGTTCTTGACATTTTAAGTCTGTTTGCTATGTTGAACTAAATGATCCCTGTGTTTCAGGCTAGTGTCCTTAAATTGCCAGCTGCAAGTGTTGTTACACGTGTTGATAAAAGTGTGGTAGCGCATTGGAGGGATGTCGCATCCCTGAGTGCTGCTCAGGTTATCGGGGCCAGCGAGTCGTTGGTGAAATCTCCTTGTTTCATAGTTCAGATTTCGTTCAATGCTGATATCAACAGTGTGGAGTAATTAAACAGCTAAAATAGGGAGAAATAAAAACCACGTTAGTACAGTAGTCCATCGTGATCCCTCAGTGCTATCGCTGAACGTTTCAGCACCACAGATCTGTGAACAGCTCTTAACTTTAACCCCGTTAAGTCTTGAGCGCTTTTCTTTACTTTTTCAAGTGAAAGAATCGCAGATATAGGCTGCATTTATCTACCTGTTGCTCATCTGTATGTATCCCTATATTCAGTGCATGGAACAAGGTGCATTGTAGCCTCTTAAAAGAACTGTGAAAGACACAATACAACCGACCAAAATTGCGAAGTTGGATGAATCACCAACTACTATGCATTAGTTGTAGTAATCCCAAATAATGCTATTTGGTTGCCACTTTAAATCTACGTGGTTTACTTTTTTTAATTGACAACAGTAGGAACAGTTTGTATCTTGGTTAACTGCACAACACCATTTGTTAGTTCATCAGTACTAGTGAAAGTAGGGTTAGTTAGTAGTAGCACTACTAGTACAGTGGCAGTAGTTGTGTGCTTGTTGCAGAAACATGAGTATCAATATTAATATTGATAATATTAGCAATATTTAGCAGAAGTTTTGCCCCCAATAACCCAACAAAGTGTTTGTGTGTGTATGTGTGTGTGTGTGTATGTGTGTGTGACTATTATGTCAACTATATGTATCACATTTTTCATGGGGGCATGAATATGTGCCGGTTGTTGAAACTGATTTTCCTCTTGGGACATTAAAGACTGACTATCTGCTTATCTGTCCAATAATATCAAACATAACAGCAGTATTATTAGTTCATTTAATTTTCAGAACTGTGTTTCTGTAGCTGTTGTAGTAATAACAGAAGCAATAGTAGTTGTACTGCTAATGCTTACAGCTAAAGACGATGGATCACCCCAGACAAGAGGTTTGAAAGAGATAGGTACATTTAAAGAGAAACAGACATGTGTAGAGAGCGCACATTTCTCACTTCTATTGTTGACTCCTATCATACTAATGCCAATAGATAATAAAATATATATATACTAATATTATACTTTCCTTCCTTAAACTTATAGTTCATCCATCCATTTAATCTGGGATATAGTGGGTGAATATAAAAACAGTAACACCTTCTCTTTAAGGGAGTCCAGTATAATAGTCAAAAAATTGATTGTTTTCCCTAGAATCTATATTTTTTATTTATTTTTTTACGAACGATTAACGTAAATACTTTTTATTTATACGTTACCATTATTTTCTGATCGACAGCAGAAAATGCAACAAATATATGTTATGGACTTCTTAGTCTACATCAATGACGTTTCATTTTTGGGATGGTTCAGGTTCCGACGGGAATTCCGCCGGATGTCCCTCATTTTCGTCCGGTTGTCCATCACCTTCCGCTGTCTTGCTGTTGGAGTTCTAAACTTGATTTCTGAGGACTATGGTTAACTGCTCCCGACGGCTAGCTAGCTAGACTATCTGTCCAATCTGAGTTTTCTGTTGCACGATTAAAACAACTTTTGAACGAGCAGATGTTCTACCAAACAACTATTGTGATTGGTTTAAAGAAATGCCAACTAACTTGCCAGACCCTCCTCCACAGCGCTGTGTAGGAAGGTCTGGCAATGCGAGACCATGAACTTCTTTACAAATGAAATAAATCAGACTGACTAATTGACGTGAAGTGCATTCCTTTTAGAAAGCAATTAGTTTTTAGAAATCTCATGCTATTTTGTCTCTAGTCAACTAAAGTCAACTTTAGATTTTTTTAAGTGCATACATTATTGTCTGTTACATTCAAGCCATTGCAAATGAGTTGATACAAAGCCAATTTAAACTATCAGCTTCACTAAATTCTTTCTGTCCCAGTATGGCTGTGTTTAGAAACTGGTGTCGTCTGGTGACTTTTGCACGAAGAAGCTCGATTGAACCTAATTACCTCTACTAAAGAGACCGTTTTTTTAATCCTCCGTGTCCTCCTTGGCTGCTGGCAACTTTGTGGATGAGGAGTGGGGGTGGTGCGCGTTCACGGAAGGTTTGTGTCACGTGGATGTGCCAACAGTTCTGTTGTTATTACTTAGAATTCCTCATGGGGGAGACAGAAACTGTGCACTATAGCTTTAAAGAAGGAAAAGAAATTCACAACACCCACTGCTATCGGATCGCTATACTATAGACACAAATCAAATCTGCACTAGTGATAGAATCAACCCTCATGAAGTGTGCAGTATCAATTCAATTCAATTTTATTTATAGTATCAATTCATAACAAGAGTTATCTTGAGACCCTTTACAGATAGAGTAGGTCTAAACCATACTCCATAATTTACAAGGACCCAACAGTTCCCCCCAGAGCAAGCAACAGTGCGACAGTGTGACAGTATCACATTTAGTTTGTGGTGGGACTGTCAAATAGGGGTTAAGTAAAGCCTTTGCTAAGTTTTAAAGCTATAGATTGTGGTTTGCATTAGGTTACATTATAGTATGCATCACACTCTGTCTGTGCTGTTATTTGAAATATGCAATACATTTTTAACCTCTGTGCTAACAGGCTCCAGTCTGCTTATTTAGAATAAGGGGATTATATATTCTTCTGTTTTCTTAGCTAATTGTATGGTGTATTAATAACTATAATCTATATAAAGTGCTTCTTTTATGTTATAAGTTAGGTTTGTCTTTCATGGGCCTGTCTGCTAATGTGCTTATTAAATTCAGGTTCACTACCTGTTCCTGCTGTGCGGTTGTATCCCTTTGTGGTGTCATAAAACCAAATTAAAATAGAGGGGGTAATATACATTGTCTCAAACCGAGATAAAATAGCTAAGTACCATGTATCTATCTCTATTCACTCTGCTGTCTGTCCTCACTTCAATTTTTCAATTGTTGCTAGAGTACAATATACCTTAGATAGGATTCCAGTATGTGACAAAAGACTGAAATATAATTTGTACAAAGTACAAAGGACAGGCTGAGAATCCTTTGATTGCATTTAGCCTAACTGTGTTGTCTTACTATTAATGGAACGCTTTGGAGACGTCCTGTCCCTTGAGTTGTGGTGTTTTGTATCAGATTGATTCATCTGTGAATTATTTCTCCATTCATGTCTCATTTGCACTCCTGCCTGCAGCAGATGTGTCAAGCAGCATATAGTTGTTTATGCAAATGGAAGGATAATGATATGTACTTGTTACTGTAGCAAATGTTAATCTATAAAAAAAACTACTCTACTTTACAAGACGAAAAGCCAATACTTTGTTACTCTATTAACGTGAAAGTGGATGACAGTAAATCCCCATGGTGTGCACTCTTGGCATTTTACTTTCAGTATGACACAATGTAATTATTTAGCGTTCAGTCTGTACTCATATTGGCCTATATAGCTGGACCAATGCCAGTAGGTTAAGAGCTGCTTCACCTTTATGGCAGACCAAGCATTCAAGCTTTGTGACCTTTGTTTGCAGTTATTAAATTATGGTCAAGAATAAATTCTCTGGGGAAACAATGGTGAGACGCAATCTGTCCAACTGTTACTGTTGTAATTTGGTGATACTATCACTGCAAGAGAAGAATTCCAGTGATGCAGGCAATCCTACTGGCTTAAAGACGTGAAATCAAAATTCAAAATGTTTTCTTCTGTTTGGCAAAAAAATCTAAGGTAATTGCCTTGTGTGTGTGTGTGTGTGTGTGTGTGTGTGTGTGTGTGTGTGTGTGTGTGTGTGTGTGTGTGTGTGTGTGTGTGTGTGTGTGTGTGTGTGTGTGTGTGTGAAGGACTTCTGCTGTTGTGTACAGGTTGCACATTGTACATTGTTGTATGCAAGACCGGTAAAACTAGAGAACATTTGCTCATTGACAACTGATTTTTGGCTTGAGGTAGGAAACAGCAAGCATGTTTTATGGCATTGTAATGACAAAAAAATGAAATCTGTATGAATCTGTAGCTGTATGCATGTTTCTCTTAGTGATCCAGTTTCCTGCAACAGTCTAAAGACATACAGAATAGGGGAATTGGGAACTTATAATTATGTTTAGGTGTGAATGTGTATGAATTTGTCTGTGTGTTAGCCTGGATAGGATGGCATCTTACCCACCCCCGATACCCTGAACAGGATAAGCCATATTGCAAATGGATGGATGGATGTATGGATAGATGGCATCCTAGAATTGTTTGGATTTCATGACAGATTGTACAAAAGAAAAGATGTCTCTATTTCATACACTTTATTCTTTGAACAATTTAAATCTTCTGTCACTCCTCTGCTAACAAGATTAAAAAGAAAGAAAAAATAGTAATAGATGGAAGACACAGCCACTGATTACACTACAGTACGTAAAAGTAAAGTCAGCCTTTGATCAACTGACAGCCATGTGTTCCAGCTGCGAGGGCTGCTGCCAGATGGCCTGGCCCCTTCCCATGCATGTTCACAAATACCAGCCCCTGTCAGTCAGCTCACACAGAGATCCAGAGGGAGGCTGACCTCCGTTCTTTCTGCTGGGTTACATGTGGGAAGTTGGCTGGCTGCAGAGCGATAATGAGGTCCAGCACTAAGCTTGACTGGCATGAACACAACCAGAGGTTTAGAGTTGAGCATTACAGATGTCATCCCACAGTCTTTTAGAAGTTCACTATATGAATAACCCTCCTGTCTTCTCATCTCCCTTCACCTGTTCTTTCTTCACCTGTAAGCTCTCCTGCTGTCTTCTTCTTCCCTTCAGCCTGTTACTCCCACTGTGCGCTTATAAAAACAGCCTTGTCCTTCCTTCCCTTATCCATCTGTATATCAACCTGTCTCATGGGGAGCTGCTGCCATTTCAAAGTGATGAGACACATCACATGGGGCAGGGCTGTGACGTTGTGTGGGTTAGAACCCAATGGGGTCCTCTGCTCTGTGCTTCTCTCAGAGGACACCGGTGTCCTTTGAGAGAAGCTAAAAAGAAGCAACAGCAGAGTAGGCATGGGCCGGTTACCACTTTCAAGGTATACAATGGTTTGAAAAAGTCAAGGTTTCAAAACCACTAACATTTTGGGTCATAGCGTTCATAAGGTGACAGCTGTTTTTTTAATGAGTGGACAATGAGAGAAACTGCAGTTTAGTAGTCTGTCTCCCTGCCAGTGTGTATGGGAAAGTTGTTTTTTACCCAGACATTTAAAAAAATAATACATTTTAAAACTGTAATTGCAATACCACAATACTTTGAAACTGTGATATTTTTGCCGAAGGTTATCTAATACCGGCCCGTGCCTACAGCAAAGCCACAAAGACCAGGCGCCAGAAAGTATACTTATGCTATGGATTTTATGCAGAAATGACCACTATCTGTGTGACTTTCCCCATGAAATCCAGCTTCTTAATCCGTATGACAGGACCAGGTCTTGGCCAGTGTCTGGTTGGTCCCATGATGACAACACTAGTAATTTATTCTAATGAGCGTTGGTCCCAAGGCAAGAGACAAAATTACTCATTTGGGTTATTGGTCATGAAAGTTCAAGACCTCTTTACGTAGAGTATTACCCGGGTGCTTTCTGGATGAATAATGTTCTCTTTTTAGACAAGGCAACTGTCACTCTATTAAAAGACCCAAAGTGTGGTGTTTTCCCATCCTCTGCAGGTTTTCATCCCAGAAGTGAGAGGTTTTCTTCTCACTTCTGAGATGAGATAAGTCAGGTCATCATTGAGCAGCATATTCACTTTAACTGCCATTTCAACAAACACACTCTTAATTGTTATGTAACAGACTGTACAGAAAAATACTTCATTCTCTTAGCTGTTCTCATTAAGTAACTCTCACTAAAAACTTAAACACTCAACATTATAATCCACAACAGATATGAGTTCAGGTAGATAGAAGAGTGAGAGAATTGATGGAGCATGAAAATCAATGTAGTTTTTTATTTAGTAATGTGAAGAGTTCTCTCTCCTTTGGTATTTATTATATCCACTTTGGATGGGGAAAGTTAGCAAGGGTCAAAATCCTGCAGGGAAATGCATCACCAAAGCAAAGGAAATCTGTTTAATAAATCTCCACAAGCGAGTGACCTGGACCCATTTGTAAAAACTTAGCTTTGCTTTGGAAGGCATATTTGTGTCATGATAGCTGTAGGTTCACATCTCGGCTGACTAATCAACTTTCATTCAAGTGTTGTCAGTATAATGAATGGTGGGCTGCCTCATTTTTTCACCCAAGTGCTTTCTAAAATAGCATGTCACAGTCTGCCCTAAACGTGTGCAAGTGACCACGTCCGCTGCCACACACCGTCACAAGGGAGTAAACCGGAGAGTGGGATGGCGTTAACCACGTCACAGTGTTGTTACAGTTCTGTTAGGCTGCTCACCTTCCATGTCTCCTCCCTTTTCCCTCCCACTCGTCTCTACCCCCATCCGCCCTCTGCAGTGGACGTGCATCGCATTTGGAGCAGCAGGCAGCAGGTGGAGATGACATCATCTGCACTGCAGCACACTGCAGCACTGGGTCTGAACAAAGACATGTCAGCCTAGCGCTAACTATCCTCCCTCTCTCTCTCTCTCTCTCTCTCTCTCTCTCTCTCTCTTTCTCTTTCTCTTTCTCTCTCTCTCCATCTCTCCGTCTATGTCTCCCCCCCCCCCATGTCAGGGAAAGGGAGAGCATAGCCTTGTACCAAGTCAGGTTGTATTGTTGTGACCTATCTTCACCCTCTGACTTCCCTCTTGACACAAGCACTCAGTTATGAACAGGCTCTCAAATTTTCCCCTCACCTTGTTTCTACATGCCACCACGTGGATAGGTGAAGATGGATCCCACCTAGGAAGAAACGCTGCAAACGCTCAGAGCATTTCACCCGCTTGATTAGAGAGTGATTGGCTAATCTGACAGCAGGCCCACATAGACAGTCTACAGCACATACAGGGATTGGAGGCAGATACCTCAGTGTTGTCCTCCAAGTGCATTATTCACAATGCAGCATGTTGTCACTAAGAGCACTAATTTACCAGCCAGTGACATTATGTTTTTCTGTCCAATGATAGCAGTTACTTGACCTCTTTTACAATGGCTTATAGGAGGGCTGACTGTGACATTAGCTCCACAGGGAGCCCTGAGCCGAGAATGCCAAGATACAGTAAAGCGCAAAGGTCACCAGGTCGTGCTGTGAAGGCTCCCCGCTTAGAGTCATTAGGTCCCTACCTACACTGTCAACACTGAGAAAAGAGAGTAGGCCAAGTACACAAAAGAAGAGCAAAGTAGATTTATAGACTCTATTTCTTTTTTGCCTTTCTCTCTCCTTTTTTTATTGCTGGAGTAATGAGTCCTTCCACTCCCCTTCATCAATAAGCCAATAGCACGCAGGCAGACCATACACACAGCCATGTTCCTGTCGCCTAGTTACCGCTCGGCAGCAGGTTGCCACAGAAACGGCCTCATAGTGGCTAAATGGGGAATGCTAATGCAGACTTCTGTATACTCCCTGCTGCAGTGGGCTCTCTGTGCCCATCCCATTTCACTGTCTACACAGCATACTGTGTGTGTGTGTGTGTGTGTGTGTGTTGTGTGTGTGTGTGTGTGTGTGTGTGTGTGTGTGTGTGTGTGTGTGTGTGTGTGTGTGTGTGTGTGTGTGTGTGTGTATGTGTGTGTGTGTGTGTGTGTGTGTGTATTTTGTAATGTTACAGAAACAAAAAGCAACAGGTTTAGATTGCAGTGTTCGGAATGGAGTATGTTTACTTTTTATTATTAATTACTCAAATGCATGTTGTGCAGTTCCATTAAAGCCTGCCCAGTAATGTCATAGCCTGTTTAATATTTTTAGTTACATTTCTGCCAAGGCTGAAAACCTGAGCAAAGGCAACTTGCAAAACCGATCTGGCACAGGGTACAAAGTTGCCTCCTAAGCAGCATGTACAGTGAACACACTTTGAAGTCTTATATACCTCCATTCATCTTACTGTATGGATGTGTATAAGACATATATAGAAAGGCTGGGTTTTCAAGGACTCTGGATAGGTGCAATTTGTGATTGATTCTGTACTATCTGCTTCATAGTCCTCCTACCATACAAGCTCATGGAACGGGGTTGGGCTGGGACTCCCGGCCATAATAGGGTGTACTTAATCAGCTGGAGACGGCCTTCAGCTGTTCACTCCCCCCAGAGCATATCTGAAGCCCTTTGTGAAAGGGTGGACACATTTAACATGCCCCCAGTCATTGGCCAATCGTTCAACCTATATTAGTGGGCTGGGGTTGAGTGGTGCGGGAGAGATGGAGGCAGGAATTTGGTGATGGCAGCCATTAGCAGATGATTGATGGGCTTTAAAGGCTATTTTAGTAAAGCCAATGTTTTGATGAAGTTAATGATTGATGCTGTTGTTTTCACTCACACTATAGGGAGATTAATAAAGTGTTTTTATGTTACAGCTGCAAATAGGATATTAACTTGCCATCAGCTTTGCAGTATCTCACTTCTTAAATGGTTGATTGTAGGCCTCATGATGTAAAGCCCCACAGTCACTGCGACAGTCTTAATGCTGCTCAGAGCAACATATTTGGTGCAGCTTGTGGTGCATACTGTGTGATAATTTGTCTTGTCAGGAACACAGGGTTGTTTGTGTTGGTAATAGCAAAGACAGACATTTTTTTTGCACACTGGATGCTACTTGTGTGCTGACGTGTTCTTCTTCTGTGTCCCACTGTTTGCCTAGATAACCAGTTCAGAATGTCTATCCTGGAGCGCTTGGAGCAGATGGAGAGGAGGATGGCAGAGATGGCCAGCCACCAGCAGTCGAGCAGTGCAGGGAGTGGCGGAGCTGGGGGAGGAACAGGGGGAGGGGGAGGGGGAGGGGGGGGGGAGGGGAGGAGGGGGGGAGGGAGGAGGAGGCAACAACAGCCAGTCACAGGTAAAAAGCCACATCATGCTCCTCATACAGTATGTTGTTTGTAAAGACTTGCATGTGACAGTACACAGCAAGCACATTGTGTTTTGTCATTATGTTTGACAAATAAATGTATAGGAATGTTGCTGTTGTTGTTGTTTTTCTTGTTAAAAAGGCATATATAACAACCAGTAAGGGTATGCTCTTTTGTGTATGTAAGTGTTTATCTGGTCAGACGCAGGCCAGCAGCTCCTTTGAGAGTCGTGTCGTTGTGGTCTGTGAGAAGATGATGAGCAGAGCTTGCTGGGCCAAGTCCAAACATTTAATCCACTCCAAGACCTTCAGAGGCATGACACTCCTTCACCTGGCTGCAGGCCAGGGCTACGCCACCCTCATCCAGACACTCATCAAGTGGCGGTGAGAAAATGCTTTACATACTGGATAATGGCACTTTGGTTTGTAATTGATGTGCTACCCACTAAATAGCAGTGAGATTCTCATTGTTTTCTCTCTTTCATCCAGCACGAAACATGCTGATAGTATTGATTTGGAGTTAGAAGTGGACCCTCTCAATGTAGATCACTTCTCCTGCACGCCTCTGGTAAGAGAGCTGAAGTTACGTTAACAGTGTGAGCAAGAAAATCCTAGTTTGTGTGACGTGTCGTGCGAGAAACTTGTAGTAGGTGTAGATTGATGCTTTTTTTTTACAGTCTGGTGTAATGAAACCCATTAACTCTTTTTCCCTTTGCTACTTTTTCTGTCTGTTTTCCATCCAGATGTGGGCATGTGCACTGGGTCACCTGGAGGCAGCAGTGGTGCTGTATAAATGGGACAGACGTGCCCTAGCTATCCCAGATTCTCTAGGTCGCTTACCCCTCTCAATTGCCCGATCTCGCGGCCATACCAAATTGGCCGAATGTCTAGAGCAACTACAAAGGGAAGAGCAGCAACCACCAGTCCCTCTACCACCCGCAACTCGCATGTCTTTCTCCCCAGCCCCTGACACCCCCACCACAGACAGCTGGATGGTCAGCTGGGCAAACAACAGTGGAGTAGCACCCAGTGGCAAGAAAGGGGGTCCTGCCACAACTACAACCACATCCAGCACCACAAGCCTCAATCCAGGCCAGTACAGTTCCCTTTTTGCCTCTGTCTCTTACTGCATACTAGTTGAGCTGATGGCTTCATTGTACTTTTGCTATAGCACCACCATGCACCAAAGAAAACCAATGCTTCGGTCCCCCCGGACCTTTGCAACAGCATTTTCTAAAATAAAATGCTCTTGGTAAAGGTCTGGGCCTGGACTAAGGCGTTTGGTTTTCCAAGTTTATGATATTTTCCAGAGCACCTCCACAGAAGAATTGTTGGATGTGCGAATTGTTTCTTTGAAAGGCTCACATAAGTCACTGACTGGTAGAACCCCTATTGTCTGTCTTTATCAGTCTATTATGCTGCTAATTGTTACTTTTTTGTGTTTTTTTTGCAGACTTAAGGAGGCCCAGGTCAGAGCCCTCCAACTACTACAGCAGCGAGGGCCAACAAGACCTCCCACTAGCTAAAAAACATAAACCCAACCCAGAACTGTTTCAGACTCGGCCTGATAAGGCCATGTCTGTTCCTCTAAGCCTGGAGCAGCAACAGCTCCACAAGCTGTCCTCTAGCCCCAAGAGCCTGTCCTCAGAGGGCCTGAGCTCAGACAAAGGCCTGTCTACAGGAAGCAGCACAGGAACAACCAGATGGACCTCCAGAGAGAGTTTCTCCAGCAGCAGCATGGGGAGGAAGGCGTTGGGGGTCAGTGGAAGCAGCAGCCTGGGGAAGGAGAAACTGGTCAACCGGTTTCGTCAGCGAGAACAACTAGGCATTCTGGTGATGGCTGACAGAGAAATGGCGGATGCAGAACTGTTATCCTATCGGGAAGATCTGGAGAACCAGGACTGTCTCACACAGATGGATGACCTGCAGGTGGGGGGACACAAACACAAACTACTGTGTACTCAGTTGGCTAAATGTGTAGAACTTGGCACTAGTACAGCCACAGATAAAAGGTTCAAAATAATTTAGACCAAAAACATTTTGCTGTTGATTTAAATGCCTTTATCACATAAATTACTCGACATAACACGTACTATTAAAGTATAGTATCATTTAATTGAGATGTTCCAAAACCAAAAACAGTATTAAAACAGTGATTAAACTGAAACTGGCAACACTAGTGCCACTCCTCAAAATTGAAGCTTTGCATTCTGTAAACATCACCATTTTACTGATGGGATTGTTTAAGTGTAAATTATTGCCAAATTGCCGACATTTTGCTAAGATTAGATCTGACTGGGTGCATAGACTCATACTTGCGTTCCAATACTGGTATCAGTATCAGAACAACTCTACCTGACAGTTACTATATACTATATACATTGCATGTATATTATCAGAGGGAGGCTGCAGTATGGCTATTTTAGTGGCATTACTTTGAAAAGTGTTCATGAACATCATTGTGCCCAGTGAAGAAAGCATGGCAAGATGAGATTTCAATTGGACATAACCGCACCATGCCACCTCTTTTATGTCTGCCTTCTGCATTTGGTAGGCGGCATTCACCAGGCCAATCTGGCACTATGTCGATGGCCATCACTGCATAATAAACTCTCTCTATTGATCCACTTCCATAGCCAAGGGATTCTTCCAGCCATCCATCTCCGTCTAACTACTCCTCCAACAGATGAAGTGCCAGATTAGGAAGTTTAGCCTCTAACTGCATCGGTCTCATTCTTATTCCACTCCATTGACATCGAAGCCAAACATTTTTTGTCACATGGCCAAACAATTAAACCTGCATGTCCAGATCATGTTCAGTCACAAACAAAGGCAGTCACTCAACTATATGTAGTGATAAACATTGACAATGTGGGTCCTCTCCTCACTCATCTTTGTTTGCCCCAATGAAACAGGCAAATATGATGACTCTGGCAGAGCACATCATTGAAGCAACGCCAGAGAGAATCAAAAGGGAGAACTTCACAACAGTGGACTCTGTGCCCGTCGACACGTCAGGGGTCAGCAACACCATGAACTGGCTGGCCAACTACCTTGGCGATGTGGAACAGCTGCCGAGCATCATACACCTACGGTAAGCAGCACCGTGGGGAAGGGATTTGCAGATATGCATATTGCATTGTCAGTGTGTGGGTGTGTGTGCAGTCTGTGTGTCCTCCCCACTGCATTCATTCCTTTTTTCTTTGCTTTTTTACCACCTGGTACTGTCCAAATAGGTGACTATTTTGTGGGAGTACAACGTAACTGAAGTTGATTTTGGTGTACAGTGTATCCTGCTGAAACAGGATATTTTGTATTAAACATAATGCCAGGATGGATTATTCAAAAGTGTAAACCATAGGGGTATCAATTTGAAAAAATAGGTTGTTTTATTTGCTGGAGTGGGCAGTGGCTCAGGAGTGCTTATTATCTGTGACAGTGTTAATTTTTGGAAGTTTAATTTACACCCACTACAGTTTCTGCTGACTTCTCAAGCGGGCTGTCATGTTCATGCTATGAATATGGACTAAAGTTACTATTTCTGTCATCTTCTTTCCTTAGATCTCTGTATAATGAAACCCTGACCCCCTCATCCAACCCCAGCCTCAGTCCTGGGGGGTCTCCACTGAGAGAGGGGCCCCTGGAGAGGTCTACCCTCCCATCCCCAGCTGACTGGAGTGAGTTCATCAATGCCTCCAACAGCAAGGTGGAGCGAGACCTGGCCCAGCTGACTCTGTCAGATCCAGAGCAGAGAGAGCTGTATGAGGCCGCCCGTCTAGTCCAAACTGCCTTCCGCAAGTACAAGGTACAGGCCCGGCGCTCAGGTGCCATTTGCTGTGTGTAGTGCAGCCTGCAGTGACAGGGCTGAACAGTTAGGACCGGTGTTAGTAGATGTTTTGTTGTTTGTTGTTTTTGGCGTTCAGAGCGATGTTGAAGGGTTCACTTTTTGTTTGGGTCCAAGCTATGGAGCTTGGATTTTTGCAGTAAAGTTCAGGGTTGTGATGCTGGTCATTAGTATCTTACATCTGGGGATAAAATGTTTCTAATCGTGCTTAATATTATTCACATTTTTCTATCTCTACCTTTGTCTCATTCTCTGTTCCTCTGCTCATATACACATTACAACATGAACAGAAATATATCCAATATGTCCCTGTGGTTCAGCATGGGAAGCAGAGCATGGCCTTGCTTAGAGAAACGACTGCACTGTCCCCCGTATCCCTGCTCCAATTAGACACAATTAAGCTTTTGTTCCCGTCCTCTCTCTCTCTTTGCCTCTGTTTCTCTCTCTTAGTTAGGTGTATGGAGCCTGCTACTGCCTGTTTTAAACTAGCTCTCCCCACACACCAGTCCTTTCCCCCTGCCCGATCCCATTACTCAACTCGCTCCTTTTAATGAGTTTTCATATGACAAACTGTTCGCTGTTGTTTCCAGTAATCTGCTATGCCTGTCCACCAGCTGATACTGAGGTGGACCTTTGGCTCTTTGGCGCTCAACAGTTCACCTCCTCCTCCCCACTAATCACATGGGGGCCGGTTCCCCAGGTGTGGACTCATGCCGGCCACCAGGAGACCTCAGGGAGACTTGACATAGCCACTAATATCCTTTGTGGCAAAATCCCTTGGTTTAACTGTGACCTCTGACCTATCCCACTCTACTCTCCAACAGGGGCGGCCGCTCCGAGAGCAACAGGAAGTAGCTGCTGCTGTTATTCAACGTTGTTACAAGAAATACAAACAGGTAGGCACCGCCAAAGCATTGATGGTCACATCTAATAAGTGCTGTTGTTTACAGGTTAGTGTATATCACAGTCTCTTGGTACACTGATGCGTTAACTATCTAAGTACTCTTAAATATATTTAATTAAGCTTGTCAACACTTTTTAAACTCAACAATGTTTTCAGATTAGAGTATGTTAGTGCATTATTCACAACATTCCCTTTTTCTGTTTGCAAGCTAACATGGATAGCCTTGAAGGTAAAAAAAATAATTGAAAATTCACTACCAGCAGCTGAATTCATTGCCAAACCTTTGGTTGTGTTCTTCTACTATAGCGTGAACCCATAACACTGCATTGCAGTATTCACACACAGCAAAGCATGACCTATTGTTTTGTTTTTGTTGGCAGTATGCACTTTATAAGAAGATGACGCAGGCCGCCATCCTTATCCAGAGTAAGTTCCGCAGCTACCACGAACAGAAGAAGTTTCAGCAAAGCAGGAGGGCTGCCGTACTCATTCAGCAATACTACCGCAGCTACAAGGAGTTTGGCAGGCTGAAGCCCCACCACCGCGGGGCTGCTGCCGCCCTCGTGCAGCACAAACTAAGGTAGACAATCAGACACATACTGTAACACCGTTAGTTGTGTTTAGTTTATTAACCCTTGTGTTGTCTTCCCGTAGACCATGAACTTGTTATCCTTCCAAGTCAAAATTGAAAATTAACAATTTCTGTTTCTTTCTCAAAGATTTTTGTCACTTTTCTTAAAGCGTTTTTTTATTCATGGTCAATAAACTTAGTTCATATGACATTGTACATATTATATATCAAAAATAAATAATGAATTATTTTGCATAATAGTTAAAGCGCCCACATTATGCTCATTTTCAGGTTCATAATTGTATTTTGAGGTTGTACCAGAATAGGTTTACTTGGTTTCATTTTCAAAAAACACCATATTTTTGTCATACTTCACATTGCCGCAGATCCTGTTTTCACCTTGTGTGTTTAGGTCTCTGTTTTAGCTACAGAGTGAGACATCTCACTAGTTTTAGCTACAGAGTGACTTTGGTCAGTCCAAGGCAGGATTAGCTGGGAGACTTCTTCTAAATGAGGGCCACTTGTGGAATACCTGCAGAACAGGGACATTGAAGTAGTTCGTTTGGAGATTATGGTGTACTAGTGTGTGTGGTAGCAGTGTTTTGCCATTGAGAACAAGCTAGTATGCTAGCGCTAGCATGCTACGGTTAGCCGCCTCGTCTTGACAAGTGACGTAGAAAGCCGTGCAGATTTTGACTAGCTCACCAGGAGACTGAAGACAGAAGACATTCAGAAACCGTATCTCACTCAAAACAGCATGGAGAGTTTTTTTCCAAGTTTGTATGTGTGTGGAAGCACCAGAGACACAGAATAACACCCCAAATCCCAGGAAAATTGTTATTTTCATAATAAGGGCACTTTAAGATCAGTGGATTTTGAGTGAATCACAGACTGCTATCTGTTAAAGTTTAGTCATGGGAAAATTGAATAAAACACCCAAAATTCAATGAAAGTAATGGATTTTACATGGATTTTACCTGTGAAGATAGTTGAATGGAATTCATCCATGTAAAATCATATTTCTGATACAATAAAAAAACAGATCAAATTTGACCCAAGGACAACACAAGGGTTGGTTCTATTGTGTTTCACATTTTCATTGAAAAGATACAAGTTGACTCTAATTCATTTTAACAGCGATGCATACCAGTTGTCAACTGTTGCTCTACAACAAACAGTAATTTTCTTTCTGATGTTTTACAGAGGTAGTCTGCTCACAAAGAGGCAGGATCAGGCTGCCAGGAAGATCATGAGGTTCCTACGTCGCTGCCGCCACAGGTAGAACCCAACACTTACTCATATACATACTAGCATACTCATTTTAGACATACTGCACATACACACACAGCTTTACATAGGCTAAATAAAACTTCACTCTCAGATTTACTGCACGGGCTGGTTCATGGTCTAAAAAAATAGAATCCCATGAGCTAACGGGTAAGACACAGTATAAACTACCACTATTATTAAAATATTGTCCATCTCTCAACTATTCTTTAAACTCAGTGTTGTGTGTTTGATTTATTTTTGTTTGACAAATTGGTGGTGAGCCGAAATGTCTCCCAACCTAAGCTCCACCCCCTCCCCCTCACTGTATTTGGCCCCCACCTGTCCTCGCCCCCTCCCTCACAGTGCCTACTGTGTGCTAATAGCTGTCTGGTATTGTTTTGCTGTTTATGCCAAGCCCCTTGATGGACCATAGACTGTTCAAGCGGGTGAGTGCAGCCTCAGCAACTCAGTTCGTACCTCTCTCTTTCTCACTCTCTTTCTTTTTATCTGATACTCTGTATGCCTCTTTCTCCTTCTTATCTCCCCCTCCGTCTCTCACTCTTTGATAATATAATTATCTCCTCCTGAGGTCTCGCCCTTTGCATTCTCTCCCTCCTTCCCTCACTCTCATTTTCTCTTTTGCTCTTTTTCTTCCATCCCTCCACCCACCCTTCCTCCTTCTCCATCACTGTTGCTTGATGCCTGCTTGCATGAAGGCTGCCGACTGGAGCCACAGGTGGACTAAGAAACTCAGATTAAGAGAAGAACTTATCTCAAACTAACAAAAAGCTTATGAATGACAATATCACTGCAACACTTAACAGGCCCTTTTCTGACTCTCTTTATCTCTCTCTTTCTCTCCTTGGGAATAACTTTTTGTTTTGTTTGTTTTGTTTTTTTTATTTTGGTTTTGTGTCGTTATGCAGATTGCCAGTTTGAGAAAACGGGAAGCTTTTTCCGATCATGTTTTATTCTGCTGCATGTCAAGTGGTGACAACTATGAGCCTTGCTCTTCTACCTTTAGGCATGCTATGGGCCTGCTGTTTCTCAACTAGTTGTTTGTCTGTCTGACTGGCTGTGTGTCCTGTTTCTAGCCACTCGACAGACTGAGAAGGGGGACTTAACCCCTCTGAATTCAATTTACTAAACCTGTGTCAAACTGTTGAATGTATTACGCTCACTGGTCATCAAAACAACTACATAAAAAATACTGTCTACACCTGAATGGGGAAAAAGCTCTGAACATCATATATAGCATGTATAGAAGTTTTTACTCATTTAGTTATATTTACAAACCTTTTACCTCTTTGCTGTTGACATCCATATTTCATTTTCTTACTCTTTTCCATATTGGCTGTATATTGTCCTAAAATAGGGCACCGGGCTTTAAGAGCAGGTGAGGTTGTTAATGTGATTTAGGTTAGGAAGCTGTGGTAGCACATAGGTCACATAAGTTAGAACAAAAACAAACAAAAGCTTCCTCCACCCTTTGAGACTAAAACAAAGAACTTAATAGATCCATACCTCCAGGGAGTACTCCAACACAACATGAGAGGGTGTGAGTGAGTGAGTGAGTGAGTGAGTGAGTGAGTGAGTGAGTGAGTGAGTGAGTGAGTGAGTGAGTGAGTGAGTGAGTGAGTGGTAGTCTGCCTCTCTTCAATACATAAATGTTACAATAGTTACCCTTTGAGTAAGAATAGGGCTAAATCCATTACATGGTAGTGGTTGGTGAGTTAAAATCACTTGTACTGTGTAAAAGAGTACTTGACTGGCTGACTGCTTTTTGCTCATGCTCTTGAGACGTGTATCTTCTGTGCACCCACAGCAGCTTCTGGTATTTATTGGTGAACTGCCAGAAAATGTTTTTATGAAGATTTGCAATAGTAGGTACTATTTTTTCACAAAACGGAGCATTTCTTCTCGACTTTGACCAGTGTCTTTAGAAATACTTCTTAGTTATTTTAGTCTTTTACATGTGGAAGTGACCTCAACCTAGACTATAACATTTAGTTTCAAGGATGCGTGCTTTTATATTACTGACTAAATGGGATTTAAAATGTAGGACAGTTCTAATCTTTATTTGCAGTACATAAAGGAGTAGTCACCTTATGCTGTGCAAGTGTCAGTTTTAGTAATAGCAACACTGTAGGTAATATTAACTAGAATCATAATTGCAATTATAGTCATGATGATATCATTACCATATTGTGTTGGGACACTTCAAAATGAAATGCCTTTCAACAAGATTCATTGTATTTATTGTGTCACAAAAGTGCTTTTAATCCCAAAAGTAATAGATTAATATAGTAATTATTCAGTAATTGTGCTACAGTTATCCTCTTTTGTCCATTCCGAAGTGCAAGTTCAATTCAATCCTGACCAAGGTTTTCTTTCACAGGCCAGCCGTATAGTTCCTGATGATCTGGGCTGTCTTGATATTGTTCTGATAGTTGTGGCTGAACAGTGTGATGCCATTAGGCTTGTGCGTGTCTTGATAAGTTTGTTACTACTGTAGAAACCCTGTAAAGTCGTGCATGTTGTATTCATGGACACTTGTCTCTCTCTGTGTTCCAGGGTGAAAGAATTGAAAAGGGCCAGGGAACATGAGACCCCTCCGAAGAGCCCCCTCGCAATGTGACATCACTCTCCTGACTCCTCTTTTCGTTTTTATTTGAACCCGAGACATTTTACAAGAGAAATGAAAGACGGGGGAAAAAAGAAGAAAAAAAAACATCAATGCAAGCACTGCAATTATTACTACTACTGCAGTGTTACTGGTTCAACTACTATTACATGTACAACAGCATTTTTTCACATATCTTTTCTTTCCACTGACTTGATTTGGACGGAGAGTGGCAACTTCTTCGGGATTATAAACTAAAAGGGTTGGGGTGGGGGGTGCAGAACATTTGCTTTATGGCATTTTTTGCACTTTTTCATGGATTGCTTTGTCTTTTTTGAATATGAAGATGTATTTGGACGGTAAGGAAGCAAATGCAGGACATGCCTGAGGAGGTCTGTCAAACACAAGGACCTCGAGAGACGTAAATTAAGGCTGCTACAGAAGATCTCAGAGGATAGGGAGACCACGCAGAAACCGTCTGGGCTCGAATTATATTTCAAACGTTTTTAGGTGACCAATCAATTCATTTGAAGATTTTTTTTTTTTTTAACCAAATAAATTGGTCACCCACACTCCCACTTCTACCCACTGCTGTAGATGATATGATATTCAATTTAGCTAAACAATTCCACCTGTCCCACTGTGCTCTACCCCACCAGTCTGCCCACACGGGTGGAGCTACAAATGAATGTAGTCCGGGGTTTAACCATGCAAAAGAAAATGGGTGATAAAATATTTCTGTTTTGCCATTTCTTTAAAAAAAAACTATGCTTTATCAGATATATTGTCACTTTATTACTTGAATTTGAACCATACTGTCCAATGTATTTGTTCCATCATGTCCAATGTATTGGTGATCTGTATCTTCAGACTCTATGTTGTTGAACCCTACCAAGAAAGAATGCATGACTTCTTGGCAAGAAAAGTCTTTGCTTGTGTGATTATGGTCTAGTCTTTCAGCCTATCCTCTGATTTTCTTTTTGTTTCCATCTTCTCCCCCATTAGTTCTATCATCTCAGTAATGAAGCTATCCCTGTATTGTCCTGTTTCTTTTGTTTTGTTCACTTGATTGATCCTCTGAATCCTAACAAGAGAAAAGAACTTGCCTATTTTGTGTTGTAATGGTTATGGTCATGCAGGTTATTATTGTTCTTTTCAAACGAACTTCAGAGCCTGTGAAGGCTTTTGAGGGGAAGATCACATACATTGCCTTGACGTCTTAGAGATTCTTTGAGGGGTCCCTAAGCTTGTCCCAAAATAGGGGTTTGACAAATCCATATTTTTGACAATTGAGCGATTTCTGTATATAAAGAAGGCTGAAAGTGCGTAGGAAAAAAAAACATTTACCCAACGGGGATTGTATTTTAGAAATATATTATTTTATTCATTAAAAATGGGTCAAAAACAGGTACGAGACAAAAACAGAATATTTGTATAGTTTTGTTTGAATGCCTAAGAAGTATGGTTGTATTGTTTGTAAATAGTGTAAATACCTGGGATAAAAATGAGCTATGTGCATGAAAAGTATGAACAGAGTCAAAAGGGGGGAAAAAACAAAAGCAGTAGTGGCTATGCTCTGTAAAATCAAAACTATTTCACTATTAGAGTATTTTATTTTATTTTGATTGTTCTTGAGAAAGCATGATATTATTGCAATATAAAAAGTTTAAAAAAAATACTGTATTTAGAGTTAGGAGAAGTCTGCAAAATGATCTTAAAACAAGTATGGTTATGTTTAAATTTTATTTTGTTTGTTTGTTTGTTTTGGGCTACCAAGAATATTTTGCCAATGGTGCCGAGGTATGTGAATGCTATATAGCTTAAAAGAGAATTAAGTTAATTTTTGCAGAACAGATAATCTTACAATTAAATACACACTAGCACTGAAGACCATGAGATCACAAGTGGTCGACGATCACTAGAACAATAGGGTACACAGATGGCAGAGGGAGTCATATTTAAGCAGAAAGCATTTAAGTCTCTCATGTCTTCACCATTCCCACAGACAGCTCACTGAACGCACCATAGCAGAGTTTAAGTTGAATTTTTTGTTTTCATTGCAAATGGAATGTGTTATTGAGGCATCTTGCCTGATCTTCAAGATTGGCAGCCTTGTCCATGGTGTCCCTATACGTAATCATTTTCTGTCAATGAGAACAATTTAATTCACCTCTTTAAATTTACCCCATGTGGCGGCAAGCATTGATTTAGAAATCCCAGGCTGATCCCTGTAAAGAACTGGCGACAAAATCCTCCTAATAGAGTGTTGTTAAATAAAACATAAACCTTGATCAAGGCTGCCAGCCTCTAAATAGGCCTTGTATTCCATGTCAAAAAGAACAGTGGAAAATGTGTCTAGTTGAAAACCGTGTAGCATACTGTACATGACTGGATTTCTTTGTCAAGAAGCTGAAAACATTTGCAACACTAACTGTTCCGACAGTCAAAGGTGCTAATCCGATTTCATCCAGAACGGTAGCACTAAAAGTTGTCACTTGCCGCGATGCAGGGTCAACGAGCCAAAGTGACTGTAGTAACTGATGTGTAAAACAGTGCACTGGTGCCATTTCTAATAACGATGCATAAGATGTGTCTTGTGCATTGGACAATATACGTAGATAGCAGTTTTGATTGGGCTGTAGGAACAATCTAAGAGAGAACATGAGATGCTGATTTAGAGGTGCCGTTTGTTTGCTGCCTCATTTCTATAATATATTCCTACCATAACTACCAGAAAGTGTATTCTGTATCAAAGTAATGACATTTGATTATTCAGCCAAGTGCCACTGAAAAACTTGAGATTTGTTTGTTGAAGTGTTGTCATGTTTGTTGCATAATTATGAGGCTAAGTAGGTGTTTCTCAGAGTCGGTTTCCTGGACTGACTGGTTGTTTTGTTGTTTTCAACACACCTGATATGTAAACTTTGTTTCCCGAGTGTTTATGTAGAAAGTGCCTATTCATATCCTGATCACACAAACCCAGTGTCAGAATGCATTCGATGTACCTGAAGTTGAGAGAATGTCGGAGAACATGGTCACAGTGCTGGATCCTCTACATGAACACACATGATCACCATCACCTTACACTCCCCAAAGCGACAATATGATACTCCCTGTTCACTCCAGTATGATTGCAGCACTCCAGCTTGTCAACATGCTAAGCTTTATTTTTTATTTGTATGCCTTCTTTCATTTGTTATTTCTAATGGGACAGCTTTTTAAAATCACACCTAGAAATGCCACTACTGGGGTTTGTTGCCTTGCGTTCATCCTCCTGGTGTGGTGTTAGAATGCATAGCCAATGCAATGTCGTGGCAAAACGGAGAAGGATTTATTATGCTTGCATGGGTAAAATAATTAACTGGGTGATCGAACTGCACCTAAAGCATGCTTATTTTCCTAGAATCGGTAGTCAGATAGACTTGTTAAAAGACTGTTCTGTAAAACGATGAACGTTGGTTTGACGTGTCACAGAACTCAGAAAGATGGGGCATGTGACTGCAGGGCCGACGGGAAAACCTCCAACTGAGCCTATGATCAATCCTAGGTAGCTACTGAGGTTTTCATAGCAAAGCATGAGGACCGGATTGTTTTTAGACCAAGCTCTAACTTTTTTAGATTTTTTTCTTTAGTTTGTTTGATTGATTCTTTTGAGATTTGATCAGTGTGCTCCCAACTTCAAATAGGACAAATGGACATGGTTGGAGACCATTGTGACAGTATGTATAGCAAGTATTAACTAAGTGACACACGGTACACACAAACACACGCACAAGACACAGCACAGCACACATGCAGACATGTCAAGGTGTCGGTTTCACTTGTACACTGAGCGGCATAGCTCTTCTCCAGGCTGAGGGACTGGTTCACCTCCCTTCTGTATTTTACTCAGGGTGCCAAAATGGGGAGGAGGAAGCAGAGCAGGACATGTGATTTACGGTAAAAGAAGCTGAAATAGAAAAAGGAAAACCTTTCAGCAGTGCTTTCTGGTGAAGACAGACAGATTGGCCACTGCGATACTGAAGTCTTTAAAATGAATGAATATCAAATATAATCCATTTCCTCTCAGTAACGAACATTGCAGATACCGGTGGAATAAAATACATGGCTGTTATATAAAGCTCATTAGAATGAATGATTTGACTTTCTGTCATAGAAGCCTGTCAAATCATAGTGTAATTCTGGCCGGTTCTTTAGGCCTTTAATTTATCGAAGTGACAAAGTGTAGAGGGTATTTAAGATTAAGAGTGTAGTTATATGAAAGGTTCACCTGCAAATCTTGTTTTTACTGCCATTTATGAATGGGATGATCGGCACTCTTCATATACAGTATTATCAATTTTCAAGACGTTCTTTGAATTGACCTGGGGATCTGCCTTTCCTCCTCTTCTTTTTCCCAGGCTCCCAAACCAGAGAAAGGTAGGCACATCAGGCCAACAGAACAGAAACCGTTTTACAACATATTCCACTTGTGGACACAGAGCAATAAAGAACTATTTTGTGGAGACTTATAGACCTAGTGAAGTTTAAAATGATTGGACACATGTAGTCGACTTACTCTTATGCAAATGCCAGTATTGCAAGACAAGCATTCAGTAGTTTATGGACAGCAATTATATGGCACCCTTTACCGAACTGCACGTTTTCATCAATTCCAAACCGAGAAGAAAAAAAAAGGCCCTGCTTTGATAGAAAGTTATGGGTCCTCGACACTTTGCATGTGAACTAGTGTTAGATCTATTTTCCTCTCCTCTATAGCTGTCTTTCTCTCTGTCTTTCCCTGTTATGTGACCCAATTTTTCTCTGCTCCCGCCCCTTACCCTTAAAACCTTCATCTCCTCTTGGTTCTCCTAATGTGTTTTGCTTTCCTCCTTTTTCTTCCCTTGTTTGTAAGTTTTATTTTTGTAATTGTGCATGTACAAGCGTCACTGACTCGATGGATATGTTAAAAAAAAAAGAGATTTCAGCTGCTGAAGCCATGCAAAACGTTTTGAATTGCCCTTAAAATATTGAAGATGTTTTCTGAATGCTTTATATTCTTTCTGCTGTAAAATAATAAAAAAAGGAAAAAATGAAGAAAACTCAAGAACAAAGTTTGCTCCGTCTTTTTGTTTCTTCTTTTACTTTAGGAAAGGGATAGTGGTTTATTCTGCTGCCAATATGTTTCTCACCAACACCTTATATCAAGAAAAGACAACTTGCAAATACAGTATTTATAATTAAGTTTTTATTTCTATTCAACATCCAGTGCTGTATAACCTTTGACTTTCACAACTAAAAGACATTTGGTCTTACATTAAACAACTAAGGACTTTTAACAAATGTGTGTACATTAATATAGTTTCACACAACATAAAAGATATTAATAAATTATCTTAAAGTCCGCAAGCAACTTGTCTCAACCATACCTATGGCATTGTTCTTTTTGTGAACAAATGCTGACAGCGCTTATGTATGTGAGTGTGTATGTGTGAGTACATGCACCTGGGCATGCATGTGGGCACATACAGTATATACAGTACATGTATGATGTTTCTTATTTGGTCTGCATGTTTTAATGTGAGTGCAAGATAAGAATCGTTGTTTTAGTGCAAGCCCTGTCTCTTGAGTAAGGTCCATGTCTGTTGACCATTTTAGACGCAGTACTTCCAGAAACACTCAGAATTCCCCGCTCGCTTCCTGAACTGCTTCCGGATGCCCAGCACATGGCTGAAAGGATTTAGGAGACTCTGTTTCTCCAGTAAGACCTGAAAGACAGGATAAAGTAGTTGTGGTAAACATTGCATTTCCTTTGTTGTTTTAGGCATAACATTTGTCGGGAAAAACCAACCCACCTCTCTTTTCATCCCCCTGGGGAGCAGGCCCGTTCTGACACCTGAGAGACAGTAAAACATGATATTATTCGGATGTTTGAGATTACTCATGCCAGCTGTGTTGCATCAGGCATGTTTCTGTGAATGTCGGACTTTTGTGCAGTGGCAGAGTAAAGGACCCGGCTCGTCCATGCACTGCAAACTACCCTGTCGTGATCAATGTCTCCAACTGTCTGGTTCTCCAGAGCTCCTGCTAGATATCCAGCCATCGGAAAATATGGTATAATTGTGTGTATCAATTCAAATTTGTAGCACAACGTATCTGCAAAAATAAAGCGGGTGATTTTCCCTAGATGAAGTAAGTCTCTGCATTTAGTACAAGCTCTTTTATATAAGATGAGCTGTGTGTGTGTGTGTGGCTCTGTGTGTTTCTTACCATCTCGGTTAAACTCCCCAGATATTAGAGTGGAATATCTGAGCCCGCCATCCTGAGGAGGGAAGATTTGCTCAGAGAGCGACAGATCATCCAAGGCGCCAACTCCTCCATCCTCCACTGATACTGAGGATAACCCAATAACCACACAAAATTGGTAACACACAATTCACCGGTATAGATTCACATTTTCTAGCATGCGTCTATTTTGTGTTCGTAGTGTAGCAGTTTATGCTAATTGGTAAACACAAAGTTTGACTTTTGTCATGACACATTCTACAGCAACGAATGTAGCTCAGCGTAAACTCTTTCAGGAAGACCTAACTTTTAATTGGTTCACATTCAGAGATGGGAAGTAACGAAGTACAAATACTTCGTTACTGTACTCAAGTAGATTTTTCTGATATTTTTACTTTACTTTACTACTTATTTTTGTGGCGACTTTTTACTTCTACTCCTTACATTTTTACACAAATATCGGTACTTTCTACTCCTTACATTTTACAAAATTGGCTCGTTACTTTAGTTTTTAATCATTTCAATGGAGTTACCGTTTTATTTTTCGCGTCATCAATACCAATTCATCTAATTGGACGGAATCTACGTTGCATTTGACGCACCACCTACAGATGAATCGACGGATTCGCGGCATTCATTCGCGGTAAATCATTGCAGCTTGATGGCGGTGGCGTTAGCATTGTAGTATGGACGACGAATATTGAAAATGAACACAACGAGATCCCAGAGATTCGGCAGAAAAGCAGCAAGACATTCCTGATCACCCTTGGCCTTATCTGAAAGAGATGTTTGATAGTAGGCATCAAGAATGACTCCTGGCGAATGTGCTGCAAATTGTGCCAACCAAAACACCATGACTGCTGGCTTTCAAGAATTCACCATCGAATTTGAAAAAGCATATAGAGGTAATGCATATTTTGTTATCAAAAGCTATTTGTGGTTTGTTTCTTTATTAAGTGTACGTTATGTCAGTTTATATTTGTTCTCCTGCTAGCTATCAATGACCATGCCTTGTGCTCTAGCATTTTGCTAGCAAGTAACTCAAGTGACGTTAGCTAGGTTGCAAGCGTTCACTTTATTTGAAATTCTAATACCAGCTGGCTGATACAACTGTGTAGCTTTATGTTACAAACAATTCAGTAATTTTGTTTAGTGTAAAGTGCTGTAGTAACGTTTTCAACTGGCGTAATATACGCTACGTTAAAAGCAACCCATATTGACAAAACTCTGATTTAAGCTAGCTGCTTCTTTGCGACCTTATGTTTTTAGCCTTTTACTCTCCAGAACATGTCGACCTGTTCAAATGGACTCTAACTTTTTTACACAACTATGAATGCCGAGACAAGAACGTGAGGGATGAAGAAAACCCCCGGTTAACACAATAAAACAAGCCTTATCACTTTTACAAACCACCATGTTTGATTGTGGCTAGCTGTACCAAGAGCGAGAAAGTAAAAAATTACTTGTTTTTTCGATTATGGCTGTTATTGTCCCTTCGTGTAGCTGTCTGTTTTCGAGACCACTTAAGTTAACGTTACTCGGTCTTGTCTCAAATCGACTTTTTTTGGGCTAATGATAACGTTAACGTCTCAAACCTCCCAGACGTAAGTTAGAGGACTCATGTTTTTTATTTCAAGACTTTACTTTTCTTTCAAACTGTGTGTGAGCTGGTTAGGGATGTGGGGAGCACAATTTAAGAAACGTTACATTTGTATCTTATGACCCTTGCTTGCACTCCACAGATCAGTCAGTCAGTTTCCTAGAATCAAGATGACATCAATCCAAAGTTTGACTTTGCTAGTCATAAATAATTTGCAGATTCACACAAAGAAAAAAACAGTAATAGCTGTCAAACAGTTGATATAACAGTGCTTTACCCATTCAGAGGTAGAGGCTACTGTACAGTGTATTGACATTTAAGAAATATTATGGGCTATGTATGGCTATGCTGTGATATTTTGCTAGTTGAAATTATACCAAGATATAGGTTTTAGGCCATGGTGCCTAATGTTTCACATTTCATAGTAATTACATCAGCAGTCTTGCTACATCACTGAACAATTTGTTTTGTGTGTTTGTCTGTATTTCACTCACAGAGGATGCATGTCAATCATATGGAGAGATACAGAAGCTCACTTCAGCTGTTCAGAAAGAAAGTCAACCCCGGATGCAGGCCCATCACCCAAACAACCAAGTTATGGGAAGCCAAGAGAGTGTCACAGGTCAGTGTGGATAAAGAATCATTGACTTCGTCATTCAAGGGCTACACCCCTCAGTGTAGTTGAGCAGCAAGATTCAGAGACCTTCTGCTTCTCCTCCAGCCCAATCTAACAATTATGTCTCGTGGCACTCTAAAAACAAAGTGGAGAAAGCAACACAAGAATGAAAATATCTGAAATTGGCCCTGAAAAAGTTGAGGTTATCGCAACCACCACAGATTGCTGGACCACACACCGACGAGGTTTTTATAGGTGTCACTGCGCATTGGCTAGATAGTGCAACTCTGCAGAGGCGCTGTGCTGCCCTAGCGTGTAAACAGCTAAAAGGGTCGCATACTTTTTCTGCCCTTGCTAGTGCTCTCAACGATATACACGTGGAGTACAACATCCGAGAAAAGATTGTTTGCACAACAACTGACAATGGTTCAATTTCATAAAGGCCCTTTTGAGTCTATGGTGAGCTGGATGACAATAACAATCCAGATACTGCACTTCAGGGTGCGAGGGAAAGTACGGAGGAGAGAGTGATGAAGAGGAGGGGGGAGATATCACAGGTTCGAGTTTGTTGAAGCCGGGGCAATATTGGATGAAGATAATGGCTTGGAATACCACTGCCAAGCACCAACGTTTTGCAGGCCACCTTCTCACCTGATCTCCACTGCTGATGCCTTGAAAGCAATGGAAATCCAGTGTACAAGCGGCTTGTCTCGTTCAGCATTCTCCAAGTGTTCAAGTCTGTGGAGCAAAAGCTCAAGATCTACCACAGCTGCTGAAATCATAGAAGATAACTGCAACTTCAGCTCCTGAGCCAAATGAGACACGGTGGACTCCCTTTTCTTTGCCGTGGAGAGGATTGTGAGAATCCAAGGAACAAGGAAGGAGCAATCACAGCTGTCTGCAGTGCGCTAAAGATACCTATTGTATGTACTTACCATTTTATTTTGTGATTTATTGACTGCAATATGAGGTAGCTTTATATTTAGATAATGTCTTGCAGTTAAGGATGGGTTTAAAATTTCTATTGAATACTTTGATTCCCACTATGAATGAAATTCTATATTCATTAATTGTTTTTGTTTTTATTGTCAGGTTCACTCCTGTTGAGCTTGCGTTTCTGGCAGAGTATACCAAGACTATGAGCCCAATTGCAAAGGCGCTTGATGTTCTCCAGGAGAGGCCAATGTACAGATGGGATGGTTGGTACCTACAATAACACTACTCCAGGCGAAGCTCCAGCACCTCTGCATTTCCTCCAAGTCCTTTCTCGCCTTTGATTGAAGCACTTCTAGCAGGGCTTGAAAACGTTTTGGACAGATGCTTACGATCCAGAGCTAATTGCCGCTGCCATTCTCGTCCCCAAATTCAAGACCTGCTGGACAAGTGATGAATGTATCCTAAAACTGGGTATGTCTTGCAATGTTTACTTTACACTTATAATAGTTTATAGTCCAGCATTTGAAGTATCCCTAACGTAGTGCAAACAAATGCAATATTTATGTAATCATTATTTTTTGTTCAAATATGTTATAACCATCTTAAAGTGTTGACATCTAATTGTTTTTTGTGTTCCATAGGCCTTGACTACTCAAAAGTCACCTGAGGAACAAGTTGTGGTGAATAAGGTGATGCGTCCCATTCTTCGGAGGAGGAGACTTTTTTCAGCAATCAAGCACTCTAGTTCCCAAGAAAATACCAAACAGCTGGAGACCTACCTGGGTGTCCAGGTGATACAATGGATGTACTGAAGTCTTCCCAGCAGTATGCCACCTGTCATTGAGGCTTAACACGGCACTACCTGCTTCCGCTGCCTGCGAGAGACTGTTTCAGCACTGCAGGCCTGATTTTTACACAAAAGGGCCCGTGTTGATGCCATAAACTTTGAAAACCAGCTTCTTTTGAAGCTAAACAGAGATTTCTGGTAGTTTTGGATTCTTTCTCTATATCATGCAAACACACATTCACATTGATACCCATGTGTGTACACACACACAAACACACACACACACACACACACACACACATGCTAAAAAAAGGTTCTGTTTGTTATGTTGCCTTAGAAGTTAGTTTTGAAGGGTCTTGGATGTTCATCCTACATCAAGCACACACAGACTTTGAGCTATTCTGTACATTTGATCACTTGCAGTCTCTCTCTCCATGTCCGAGATTTTTCTTTAACATTGAGCTCCTGCTCTCAATGGAAAGACTTTTCCCCAGTGTAACAGAGTTTTTGTTTTATTTGATGAAGGTGTTGGCCAGCTATTTTATAGAGAAAGTGTGTAATTTGTGTGCAAATATACAGTATCTAAAAACCGTTTTAAAATCCACTGTCCTACACACAATTAAGTTATGACACTTTAAGCATTACAGAAGGTCTGAATACCCTTGTTGCTCCAAGTTCTTGAAGGGATTCAGTACAAATCCATGTACTGCTACAGATTTGTGGGCATACATCACTTGCCATTTGACTTTTTCCTGGATGTCAATTGTCTATTTGCATATTAATAAAAAAAAGTAATGCAATGCCATTGAATTTGTATTTCTCCAACTTTTACAGCACTTGTAAAAATAGACATTACCCTTTATTAGCACTCTATTTTCAAAGCTTTACTAGCTGTCAGTTCATTTCTATACGCTGCTGCCAATCCGTTAGTTGCAACTCTAAAAGTATGGGGAACTTAGTTAATGTCTGTTTATAATTCATGTTTTATCCTTTATTTTCTTTTCCCAGAAGCCATGTTTGAGCATGCACACATACATGCAGAGTCCAAATGTTAAGGGGAAGATTAAAAAGAAGACTGGTCTGTGAATTCTCACAGAATCACAATTGAATTCATATCTTGCTAATGAGTCAGAATCTTATTAACCTGAGTCCCAGCCCTCTGTCACAATAATCATTATTTTGATTTTGGGCCTTTTGGCAGACATCCATTTAAATGTAGGAAACAGCACATCAAAAGCATAAAAATGGTTTCTACTTTACTTTTATACTTTAAGTAAATTTTCAAGCCCATACTTGGGTTTCTTTTACTTGGTAAAGAAGTTTAATCAGTACTTCCACTTTTTCCAGAGTATTTTTAACACAAGTATCTGTACTTTCTACTTAAGTCGGAAAATGAGTACTTTGGCACCTCTGTTCACTTCTAAATCAATTCAGCTGTTATCCATAAAATGTACATTTTATCATGCTGTGTATATCTGTTGCACATCTGCGACTAGTCTCTCCTGACTGAAATGGATCTCAGTGGAAATCCTTTCAGAAAGACCTCACTCTTAATCAATGATCTAACTAACTCAAATCAGCTGTTGGATGCGTTCCTGTGCCTTCCTGCTAAACCAATCAAAATCGTACACAAATGGCAAGAGCCAATCACAGAGTCACAACCCTGCTTTAAATAATCGTTTCTCCCTTTGCTATTCAGCTGTCGTTGCAGGCAAAGTTTGCAAACCTCCACCTCCCCTTCTACCTCCAGTCATCTACTCCAGCTGACTGGTCCGGAGCTTCTTTCCTTCCATCCTTCCTTCCTTCGCCTCCACCGGAGTCTAGATTCCATCAGGGGGTCTGATGGTTTGCTACCATATATATAGATATATATACGAAAGATTCGTATAGAGTATGGAGTTTAATCGCCAAAGACTTTGTACGTTTTATTTGAGCTGTGGCCTACAATAAATTGTATTTGCATATGTGCAAAAAAGAAAACTTTATATATTCTCTAGCAGCAGAGAAATCCTCCATCAGTGGCCCGTGTGTGTGAACTTTTGCAGAACAATCAGTGTTTAACACTGCGATTCTAAAGTAATTACTTTGAGTCCTGAGGACATGACTTGCCTGCCATTAAGCTTCACAAATTACCTTATGTTACAAAAAATGCTAATCAAGGTACTGAATTAGTGCATTTCTGTGAATAACAACTATAATAGAGATGTAACTTTCCACTTACCAGGTCCTGCATAGGGTATCTCTGCAGAGTCTGTGATGGGGTGGGCCAGCAGTGGGCCGGTGGCCACGAGCAGGAAGGCCCAGGACAGGAGATGGTTCCACTTCATCACTACAGGACACTGTTGCTGGAAGTGGATCTGATTTGCACGGTGGTCCTCAGGTGGAAGAAGAGTTGTACATGCTCTGTTGGTCCCAACTGGGTTATATACTTCCAGCTGTAGCCTGTCCCCCCTCCTGCATGCCCCACAGCACAAACACAC
The DNA here is from genome assembly GCF_008692095.1 of Etheostoma spectabile. Lineage (NCBI taxonomy): Eukaryota > Metazoa > Chordata > Actinopteri > Perciformes > Percidae > Etheostoma > Etheostoma spectabile. The sequence goes on along the minus strand of NC_045739.1, from coordinate 2,156,302 downwards.
ACACACACACACTTTTGCTGGCCAAAACAGCCATCAGCAATATCCACAGTCCCATCCCTTCTAACTGTGATAAATCAACAGGCAGTCACTGGTGAATTATAGGCTCAATAAAGAGACAAGCGTTGTGGCCAATGCTTCAAAGGCACAGTCATGTTTTACCAGCTCTTCAGCTTGATTGACTGTTTTACTGACTTTGTAAATGGGATTGAAGCAGGTGTTTCCGATGTGATTCTCAACGACATCCCGTAGGGGAGCAGGTGGAGAAAGTGGGCAGCCAAATGACTAATGTTTTTATGTTACTATCTCATTAAACTCTCGGGCCATTTGAATCCCCCTGACTCATGGCCCAAAGAAAAACTGCATAATTACTTGCACAGAGGTTCAGTGAAATGCTAAAATGTTCAAGGCCCTGCAGCCTATACGCCATCTGACATTATAACTCAATTTAGGACAGCCGAGAATTTACCATGGGTCACTGAATCAGATTGATTTATGCACATTATTTAGAGGCCTTGTTCTGGTAAGATGTTCAATTTGTGCTTTCACTTCTGCAAAGTCAAACAGTAAAACTCACCTTTATTAGTACAACCAGCAAAGATGGACAGAGTCAGAAAACCGTTCCTGTCGGTGGAGACAGGGGACAGGTGGAGATAGCTATTTACAGAGTCCCATTTTGCACCTCTGTGTGTAATTTGTATATTTATTAGAAGTGTGACGTCAGTGTTCAGTTTTTTGTATTATAATGAGGCTTGACAAAGCGGCAGTGACATTTAGTTTTATAGCCAGAAGGCCAGACTCTCCATTAGGTGTTGCTTTATATCATAAAAAGCTGTTACGATTCATATTCTATATTAGTCAAGGCCCTGCTGTCTATCCTAGCTTATTCTGGCCTCTAAAATAAATATTGACTCCCCCGTACTTGAAGTTTTTCCTGCTACTTGCAATTTTATGAGGAATCTAGTAGGGATGAGCGAGTACAGCATTATCTGTATCTGTATCTGTATCTGTTCACCACATGAATTATCTGTATCCGTATCCGTACTTGGACTGGGCGGGGCCTAATCCGGAAGTGGTCAGATTTAACACGGAAGTGGGTCGGGTTGTCTTGAAATGGGCGGGGCTTTAGCCGGTATGTTATTTTAAGCATGCAATTGATATGAGTTGTTCAGAAATTGTTATATTTATTGCAGATTAGAAAACTATTTACATGACAGCATCGAGCTTCAGATCAATGGTGTTGTCATGGTAACAAACAAATTATATACAGAACGTTTTGCAACAATGAATACAACACATGTGCTTGCAATTATGAAGTAAAATGTAATGAACAAGAGTTTTCATACTCAGTATAACTTTCTTTTTTTAACTTTTTTTTTTTATGATCAGTGTGATTTTTTGTTTTTGGTTCTTTTTTTATTTTTTTTTATTTCCACACCAAGTATGTGTGTGTGTGTGTGTGTGTGTGTGTGTGTGTGTATGTGTGTGTGTGTGTGTATGTGTGTGTGTGTGTGTGTGGTGTGTGTGTGTGTGTGTGTGTGTGTGGTGTGTGTGAGTAAGAGAGAGACACAGAGAGAGAGAGAGAGAGAAAGAGAGAGAGGGGGCGGGGGGTCAGCTGACAGTTAAAAAAAATCTCCTATGGCAGAGACGCAACGGGAGTTGCATTTAAACCCAGGCAGCACGTCTGAAACCCACGTTCACCAGAAATCTACTGGTTACTATGTAAGGACTACAAACCCCACGTTCACCAGAAATCTACTGGTTACTATGTAAGTACTACAAACCCAAGTTAAAAACAAACCTGAAGCTGAAGAAACCCTAAACGTTAACGTAACAGACCCGCAGACCCGATTGACTGACGGAACGAGAGAGAGAGAGAGAGAGAGAGAGAGAGAGAGCCTTTCTCCGTGTTCTGTGTGTGTGTGATATTGATCCGAGCGGGTTTGTAGGGGGGGCGCTGTGACTATCACAGAACGCTGCGCGGCCAGTTGAGGAGTTTTATTCAATCCGAGCACGGATATTGACTCATATTACTCGGATAATACTTGTACTCGGCAAAAGTGCTTTATCCGTACCGGATACTCGTTTCAGCCGGGTACTCGGATCACCCCTAGAATCTAGTATTTCTTCAAGGTACAGGACTGGCGTTTTGTAACGTCATCGTCTCCATACAATATAATGTAGATCAGTGTGAACGGAGCAGAGAGTTAGTTAGTTCCAACAACCATGTATTTGTTGAGAATTCTTGCTTCCACTTGCTATTTAAATCCTGAAATAAGTTAATATGTTTACAAAAAGTGAATTTTAGTATAAGTTTAAATACTTTAACTGAAAAATATTTAATTACAAATAAAGTCCTGCTTTCAAAATCTTGAATATGAATGTAAATGTGTTCAGTGCACTACACTGAGGTAACCAAACTGGTGCAACATGTGACAGATAGTCTCCAGGGGTTAGAGTACTGCTGCATTAACATGTTGCAGCGTTGTTGTAAGGTTCTGGCCAAAGTGGTGCTTGGTCTGATTAGAGCTCACCCGGTGGGTGGTTTAAAAACAGCAATGCAATGTATTCAGTGTATCATGTGTTTTGCCAGAAAAAAAGAAATATCTAAATATAAGCAACTACAACTTCTGACTGTAATGAAGTAAAAAGACATATCTTCCTCTGAAATACCTTCTAACATCTTGTAACAGCAGAATGTGATGGTTCTATTAATGAAATGAGCATTTGCTTCACCACAGCAGACATGATTCAGATGTTACATTTTCTTAATTATCAACCTTTGATTTCACATACACACTGGCTGGCTAAAGATTATTATTGAAAATACCTGGTTTATATATAGTCTAAATGCTGAAGGTCTTGGATTCCAAAGCTACACATCACACCAAACAACTGTAACAATAATCCAAGCAATGTGACCTGGCAAAGTTTTGGGACTTGCTGATATTAATCGAGCTCATGAATCTCTGACTGATGTATGTACAGCCAGCAGAGGGCAACCTTCCGTCTAGAAATACCACATTAACCATGCAATGTACCACTTCTTCACATGCTCAGCCTCCAGTGGAAACTGTCCAATGGGGTTCTAAAGGGGGGAAATATATTCTGAGACAGTTGTCTTTTTTTTCTTTCACTCCTTTATTTTCTCTTTTTATTAGTCTTCAAATAGTCTTTGATTGACAGAGAAACCTGTAGCCTTTAAAACCCCCCAAAGCTTATAAGTTATCGTCATTGACATTTACAAGACATTTACATTAGACATTTAAAGCATGAAGGGAAATGTTTTACCCCGTTTTCAGAATGTGCTATACAACTTTTAGAGTTGCCAACATACCAGTTGTCTCCTCAATAATATTTCCACTTTTTTTTAAAACCATAGTAAGTTAATTGTTGAAATAAAAAAATAAAATGACAACATAGGCCCATAGCACACTTCTGCTTTGGAAACTCCAGCTAAAGTCTTTGAGTGATTGGAACATTTGGCTCGTTAAGTGTTGCCTTCAAAAATTATTCGAAACACTGCACACTCAGTCCACTAAATAGTACAACTTAAATATCATACAGCCCTGTGTGATATTTAAGTTGTAATAGTTAGTGGGATGGGTGTTACTAACTGGAGGTGAAATCCTAATGTTGTGTAGTTGCGCGCCTCTCTTTACACTGCCTAATCCTAACATGTTTGCCTGAGTTGAGAGATAAAACTGAGTTTGGAAGAGCACGTGAAGGCAGCAGCGAATAACCGCCCCCCAGTGCTGCGCTGGCGGACAGGAGCTAGCTGCGTGTGAAGAAGCAGCCGGTGCTACGCACTGTGGCTGGGCTAAGTTTGTCCGCCCTGGCTTTCCTTCACCATTCGACGGGGCTCTGTTTCATTGATGAACAAGCCCGTCGGTTTCGTACAAAATTCACAACAAAAGTAGAGACGTTAGAAACGGTCAGGCCCGTTCTTATCACGTTGGATAATTTGTAGAGAGACTAAAAGAAGACAGTGAAAGTGCGACGGAGAGGACAAGTTGACACTTCGCTGTCATGTTTGGTACCGTAGCTACTTGTTGACTTGTTAGACTGTGTGTAACGTATACACAACACTGGAGCCTGTGTGTTCAACGTGGCTGGGAACAGGTAGGTTATAAAACAAAGAGTCTTTGGTACACAGACTAATTGGATGGCTATTTCTTTTTTCTTTTTTTTACTTTGCTCGAAAAACAAGTGACCTACTGCAATGCAGATACTGTTTAACCTTAGTTACCGTTACTGTTAACAGCAGCACTGCTCGTGTTAGCTTTGTTGCTGTCAGCAGTAATTGGTGCAGAGTTTGTTAGTAGGCCTTATAGCTAACCTTTTTTTGCATTTACACCACTGAGATAATCTGTTTATCTGTTTTTCACTTCACCAAATTGTCTGTGTAGCTTGACTATTTCCTTTCTTCTGATTTGTACCTTGCCCTAAAGTCTCATTTAACCCTCCTGTTGGCCTCAGGTCAAATTTGACCCCTTAAAAAATGTCTATATCTAAAATATGTGTTTCTTTGTAACCAAATTACCACAAAAAATGGATTGGTTTCCATACAACGCTCTTTGCCAATACAATTGATCACTTTCATTCCTGCCTAAACCCATCTGTAGGTTCCTCTGATCTGAACTAATAGTCAAAATAATTAATATTGCTTTTTTAACTCATATCAGGTATAATTCTATATAAAATGATGGTTATTGACTATTAATTACAAAAGTAGTGTAAAACTAGAGGTAGTAAGGTGGTGGTAGTGAAAACTAAAAAAGAAATCTGAAAAAGTGACAGAAATGTCAAATTTTTGTTTGTTTTTTACCCGGGAGGACTACACAAGGGTTAATTTAACCAGATAATAACTTTCAAAATGCCCCTTCTGGTGTCAGGGTCTTCTGTATCACCATGAGGCTGTGACACAACAGGGACAATGATGGCAGAGCTGGAAATCGACCAGTCCAACCTTCCACGTGTCCGAGAAGGTAAGAACAGACTCTCCCACACAGAGCCAAGTCTTACATCTTTAGAACCATTTTGAGTATGGAAAAGGCGTGTACAGAACGTACCATGGCTCATGGTTTGTCCTGGAGAAAAGTTGTTGTTTTTGTTGAGCCCCTCCACAGGGAGGTCAGGGTCAGCTACTGAACTGCAGACATGGTACTAGTATGGTATGTGTTAATTATTTGATTCATGGACACTTTAGCACAGTGAATACTAAGGACAAACTTGTCTACCCGTTTGCTGCGTACTTAAAAGAAAATGAGACATATGACTGAACTTCCCATTGTCAGTTTTTTTGCGTTATGAATAACAGGTCCTGGCACCAAATAACCTCTTTACTTTTGCCCTTGCTTGATTTCTGTAGCAACAATACTCCCTCTTAGATAAGACATAGCTTGCCATATGTTTAGACTATGTGCAGCAGACAGTGGTTCCTAGCTCTTGTACAGAGATGGATTGCATTGTAAACAGGTCTGCTGGCTGCAGATAAGAGCAAATGATAAAAAAGCTGTTTGGGATATTTTTTTTTCTGGGGAAGAAAGTGCTATATCAATATCAATAACATAAGTGAAGTACATTTTTGTAGTTGAAACATTCTGACTTGCAGTACAAAGAGTGTCCTATGCAGAATATACAGTGATTGGGAAACATTACAATTAAAATTCAGTTTCATTTGAAAACCTAAACAAAGCAATCATAATTACTCATAATATTTTTGATCTCTGGACCGTAGACTACAAAAATGAAGTTTCTGTCCAACATATGAAGGCATTCAGATACTGAGAAACAACAAGTTGGAGTAAGAATTGTAGTGGTGTTTAATATAGTAGAACTAGCTGCAATAGGAAAAATTCATATGCACAGCAACCAAATTTGTCACGTCATACATTTGCTGACAGCTTTTATGAACTAAATTAGTTGGATCTGCTTGCATGTAAGTATGAAAACATTCACAGGTAAGGAATGCCAAAGCTTTGGCCTGGGTGTAGACTGTTGACTCAGTCTTTGGCATGTTCACACTAATGAATGGGGTAGAAATAGGTCTGCATGTCTTTTATCAAGAGAGATAATTCAGCGCTCCGCTCTTGTATCCATACACAAAGGGCACACTGTGGAGTTTTGCATTTTTATGTTTTATCGAGCAGGGGCCAGTGCGCTAACAAAGCCAGTAATAGCAGCAAAAACTGCTTATTGAGACAATGGCAGCATGTAAATCAGATGTCCGATCAGTGTAATTCTTTCCGGTCATAATCTACTTTCACCAGACCGATTTGTCAAACTGTGCTGTTGTCCCTCTCTGTGGCACCGGGGCCATTTACTTGGCCCCCCATTGTGGTTTTTTTATTCTTCAATTTCCCTAAGAGCCATAGTGTGTCCCACTTCTCCTTCACTTTCCTCCTCAGACTCAGCTAAGTCAATTTTCTTTGTTTTCATGCCCCCCCCTTATCAGTTCCTGTTTTGTCCCTCCTCTGGCTGCTCCTGATATAGCCTGATGTGCAGAGGGAATGCAGCTCCCAGAGGAATTCCCCCACCTCCCCCCTGTCCCTAATTTCACTCTCACCAACTGACCCAGAGTCCCATTACCCTTCACCTCTTTGTTTTCCATGACAACCTGGTCCAGTTCACCTAGTTTTTAACACAGCACAAAGAGCTGTGGGATAGATGGATACTTCATGGTGAAATGTTGTGCAAAAAGCAGCGAGCAGGAAAACAGAACACACCAGTGAGGAGGAGAGAGAGAGAGAGGAAGACAGTGTGTGGGTGGTTGGTGGGGGATTTTGGCTGAAAATAGAACCCTTGTCATTTTCTCCTTTCGCCAGTTTTTTTGTTTGGCAGACACTTGTCACTGCTGCTATCCAAGTTCCTACAAAGATGAAAGAAAAATATCTGTCAGTGTTTAATCGGCTCCTCTTGCAAGCTGGATGCCTGAGATAATCTACGGAATTTCTTTCAGATCGACTTGCTGTCAGTTAGGTAATGTTGGTGGGAGTTCTACAATAAGACAAAGTGTGTGCATTCACCTATGAGATTTAGTTACATCAGCAAAAAATTTAAACATACATATTCTATTTTTGACCACCAGTATCGTAGAATATGTGAAAGGGGCAAGAAGCATTAACATAGGAAAAAAAACCTTCTCCTACAGTCTCACTGCAAAGACAGTGTGCCCACACTGCTGGGGAACATACTGGGCAGTGCTGCTAATATTGTGAAATTGAATTGACTGTTTTTTGCATTCTTTCTTAGACAATCTTACCACTTTTAGCAGATCTTAGCCTCTGGTGTTCAAATGTCATAGCCAATTTCTGTTGCCTGCGGGATCTTGGATTAACTATCCTCTTAGGAAACTGACACGGCCTGACGGGGTCCTTTCAGGGCCCCTATTAAAGAGCTTACAGTAGAACACTCTTTACTATTTTGTGAAACACACTCGGCCTGCACTCTAACTAAGCATGTCTCTATCTGCGCACCCAGTCCCTCAAAACCTGTTTAGCAGTCATAATAACACTGTCTCCTGGCCCCTCCCCTAGGGGGTAAAGTGACTGTAGTTAAAAACAAGTAAACCCGCAATGCAGACACACCCACACAAACTTGCACGCTTACGCGCTTTTCCTTTTTCCCTCCTTCACACTTTTGTTCCGCTTTCTGTCTAGGACTGAAGTGTAAATTCATGTTTTGAACTGTTTTGAATTGGTCCTGTCGGATTACAACAAAGCTTTCGACTTAAACCCGCCTCGCTGACAGACTGGATGCATGAGGGCAGGTTGGAGATCCATTTAGCGGATAGTCTCTTAAGCTCCATGACAGGTGTAAGTGGTAATGCGTGTCTGTTGTGGTGTGGGCTAACTCCCAGTGTAGACTTACGTGGTCATATATGGTGTAAACAGACCCTTTTGATGGCTTAGTGCTGTCTGGGTGATTTCTATGAACTTTGACTGTTTGGCCCCCTGTAGAATAAAATACCAAGAGATTTTATTCTAAGCAAGAATGTAGTGTTTTGTTTTTTCTTTTCCATTTTTAGGATTTTGAGGCTGGAGTAAATTTTCCCACAAGAATGTCTCAGAAGCCGGCCTTTTCTCCCTATTCTATATTTACAGAACTCGACAAAGAGGACACATCCTCAGTTTGACTTGTTATATCAACTCTGAAGCAGTTCTATAAATGTTGAAATTGAACACTGTATTGTCAGAGCAGGCTCCAGTAGTTCAGTTAAGGTGCAGCAGTAATGGAAACAGAGGACTCTGAAGAGTATGAACGTGTACACAGTGACTAGATAGACCAACAGGGAATATGTGTCAGGAGAAAGAAAAACAATCAAAGTTTTGCTTTGAGAGTAAAAACTTGCCAAGACAGCGAGCACAGAAGGAGTCTTAAAGTCTAGTATGGGTTGAATGCTTGATGTTTTCGTGTGTTTTCAATTAGCCACACAGATGGTTACAGCTGTACCAAAGACTGTAGGCCTGATGTCACTCTTACAATGAATCTTGAGGCCTTCCATTTATTCTCGTCGTCTCTGGCACCATCCAGCAAATCTTAAACAGTAAGTAAACTTCCAGGGTCTTTGCTTGTCTTCTGTTAAAAAATGTCCTTGTTTTAGAATTGTACTTTTTTCTCACAAAGGGATAAAAAAGCACCAAATGAGAATAAATGTTTTAGTTTTTACATCTCCTTTACAGAGTGCTTACAGTGCTAGCCAGGTTTACATGCACAGTATTCTAGATACTGGATCACATTGGACCTCAACCGTTACAGGAGTATACAATGTATATTCAAGTTTTCTACAGCTAAAAAGAGCTTAAACAGTGTGAGGCACTTGTGCGTGTGTCAACTTAGCTCATAATCGGAATACTTGAAGATCCTAAGCATTAAGCACATGAATGTAAACGTAGCCATTGTCTCCACAGGAGTAGCCCAGACTGCTCTTATAGGCTCAGGGGAGGCATTAGTCATAGGACTGTTGTTTTTAATTGGCCCTGCCTCTGGCTCAGGCTGGAGGCTTTTCCCTTTGCAGTGAGTAAAATCTCTTATTAAACACTGTCTTCTGTCCTCCTGGCATTTGAAAGCACCATTCTAAGAGTAGATGGCCATTCTAGGTTCCCTGATGAAAAACTGAGAGAAAGCAAAGCGGTTTTGTCTTGTTACAGTGAGCTGTGTGTTTGCAAAGATTGAGGAAGTGGAGAAAACAGCTGGGGAACCGTGCTGCTGCCTGTCTGTGTTGATTTTCTCCTGAATAACTTTTGAGCTTGTTTGACAGACTTTAAACACCCTTGGGCTTCGGCACATCGCAGCTACCGCGGCTCATTAAGGACTACTGTAAACACTTGCCGTCGATATAGATAAAAATAACAGTCCACAGATGCTAAAGCTATAAAAAACAATGTACAGGCCCAGGATTAGTGTAAAACTGGGTGTTGACCACTGTATCCCATTCCTCTATCTCACCCCTTTCTCTTACCCCTAGCCCTTGGTCCTAGAAACCGAGTAGTAAGGGCTAGGGGTGAAAACATACCCTTTGAAATGGGAGACCATTTGGTTACATCACCATACACTACTAGTATTGGTCACAAACTTCCAAGATGCCGTCTGCAAGTGTGTCTATATGTTGATTGCGTGGGTTTTGACAAGCATCATATGCATTTATATATTTTATAGTTATTTTATGTTCACTTCACTTTGGTGATGGTGGTACAGATGTTCTTATCTGTATATTACTTAGGTCTGTTTGCAATACACAAGCGTATACACACTGCATGGTGTGTTGTATATTCGTTTCAGTTATCACCGTTTTAAATGTCATTGATGTTCAGAAAATGTTAACAAAAATCTGTCTTTTTTTACCCAATAAATTAAACATAACAGGCAAAAACATTACATTAACAATATTATATTACTGAACCATTGTTAACTATTAGAACCATAATTTACATGTCACACACATTTTAAAAAGGCACTCAAATGTGTAAAACTCAAGACCACAAATAAACAACAGCTATTCTGATATTCCAGACCAGTCTGATGCCAGTTGGCCCGTCACCCTTCCCTCATATTTCTTTCATAAGTGTCCCATATCATAACCAACAACAATATACAAGTGCATGAACAGGAATGAATTACAAACGATTACAATAATACAGTACCAGCACAGTAATGAATGGGTACAACATGAACACATGATTTAAGAAACTTCTGCTCAATTTCAGCCCAAAAGTGGATCAGCTGCTGTGTGTCCTTCTGCGTCCCTGTGTGATACAGGAGGGTATATGTAAAGCACGTCTCAATGTCTCCAAAGCAAGTAGTGTTGTGCACTGATATCAAACGAAATTCTCTGCTAATGGTTAAAACTGTAGACATGCATGGAGTCCATTCAAGGCAGAGAAATGCGGGACTGTGCAAATCAGCAATGTAACATTAGCGTTAACGTTAGTGGTTAGCATAGCAAGCTAGTGATTTTAAAAGGTTTCACTTAAGAACATGGTTGCAAGTATATATGTACAGGCCTGTATCCAGCACATAACAAGACTGTTGTAATTTTCAAATCAATTATTTAAGAGGGTCTCTCTGCTTGATCTAGCAGCCGTTGTTTTCAAGTAAGCTTTGCGTCCTCCTTTGGTTTTAAGCGCTCTGCACCCCTTTGTCTTACCCCTAACCCTCGATCAAATTGAGTACTGGGACAGCTCTTACTCTCGTGTGAACGCCCAAAACTAAAGGGAAGGGGAAAGACAGAGAAATGAGATTCAGCCTATATGTCTCTCTTGCTAATTATCCCGTTGTTTGACTTCACACTTTTGGGAACATTTTCTTTGCAAAATTGTTGTGTCTATATTAAAGTCTCCATGAAGTTCTTTGTCAGCTTTCTGACAAAACAAGACCATGCTGGAGAATGTTAATGACATGAAACTGATATGTTTTATTACCATGTCCAGCAGCAGGTGGCCAGACTATGGGATCATGGGATATGGAAGGCTCAGCTACAAAGTGGCTCGATATGGAGAACCAGACAGAGTTGGTGTCCAGAGAGCTCTGAGCTAAAGCCTTGGGATTTCTGACAACCTATCATACTTCACTCAACATACTTTTGTACCATCTGCACTGGCTTCTCAGTATATATGGTTGCAGGTGGAAGTTCCTAAAATCTTAATTTGGTAGTCATAGTGAGCACATTTGTAAACGAAAAAGCATGCATCTTCCTCCTTAAGATCTTTACAACCAAAATTTTAAAGATGACATATTTTGTAGTTTACACTTGTACTATAGTACATTCATTGCACACACACAAGATACAGTGAAATCAAGCATGTCAGATTGGATCTATTCCTCTGTAAACCCACTGAGAGGACAGCAATAATTGTGGCCACTTGGGTGTTGCTCTGGAGCACTGTCACCCTGTTATGAAGGGGGTTTTATTGGAGCCTTTTATATGTTAAACTGGGAATTCGTGCCAGAGTGGTAGATGGTTGTTTTATTTTTCCTAAAGTTTCTCAAGGGACACTCCTCTGCCTTTTGTCTCTTGAATTAACCACAAACGTGACACACAACACTCATATCCTATTGTTTCCTTTTAGACAAAGTGCTCTACCAAAAGCTCCACAACATTCTCTTTTCAAGCCATCCAAATGCTTTTCTGTTGTTTTAGCTCTCCAGCTAAGAGAACTTCTCACTTTGTTACTTTGTTACTCTGTAACACTTTTTTTAATTTAAGCAAAAGTGCAAAATACATTTATCCAGAAGACAACTTACAGAATCATTTGAACACTTTTGTAACCTTTTGTATGACACTGAAGTGTTTTTGCCTTCTGTTGTTTCAGTGTGTGAGTGTTTTGCTGTGCTGGAGGATGGAGTGTTGGCACACAACCTGCAGGAACAGGAGAGTAAGTCCAATGTCAAGCTACCATGTGGCAGCAGTACAGCTGCACACTACACTAAGGTGTAGATTGCGTGGGGCTCGTCTGTCTCAGTGAATCACCACTTTCTTTGTTGTCATCTTCATCTTTAGTTATCCTGTTGTGGAATTTAGCAAATGATTAAACTTGGCAGCTATTATTGCAAATGACAGATTGACAATAAAACATACATGAGTAAAATGCTGTATTCTCATGGTTTACCAAGGCAGACTAAAAAAAACCTCAAGTAGTTATATTGAACTTCTTTTTGCTCCTTGCAGTGTTGCGCAGTAGCCAAAGTGACATGTAATTTGGTGTCTGTTTGTAGGACTTCTCAAAAGTACACTGTGGGTCTAGCATTCCACAAAGAATGTTTCAAGTTAACAACACAGCAGTCAGGAATACTTAAAAATCAACCAATTTAGAATATAGTAATAAGTAATATAGTAATTATGTATTACTACAATATTGATAAGACAAGGTCCTTCATTGCCAAACATTTGAGACCCTCTGCCTTTTTCTCTGCCTTTTCCTCATAGTCGAGCAATACTATACCACCAACATCCAGAAGAACCAGCTAGTGCAGAATGACATCCGTGTAGCGAAAAGGCTGCAGGATGAGGAGGAAGAGGAGCAGGCCCAGCAGAGCACCCTCCTCAGACAGGCCTCCAGACAACTGTAGGTGACCCCTGCTCCTCCAAGCGTACTGCAACACAGCTCACACTGCTGCAGTGTCCTGCATATATATGCTGACTAGGGCTGCACAATATGAGAAAAAATATGCAATAACATTGGCGGAATATCGCAGTAGCAATATTACTTGAGAAAAATAAACCGATACGAAAGTGTACTCTGTTCTACCGTTCTGTTGCTATCAGTCTTCTACTGAAATACAACAAATTGCATGTTAAATTTAAAACTAATTAATGGAAATCTATTCCAACATTCTTTTGTTAAACAAATTGAACAGTGAATTGAATATAAAAGGCACCACTAAAATAACAATGATAGTCTTATTCTGATAATATTTTCTTTTAACTAACACAAAAAAAATCTATGCGTGTCTGTCGGATATGTGTTTATTAGTTGATGTTGCAAAGAAAATCAAAAAACGAAATGTTGTGCAGCCCAAATTTTGACCCTACTGTGTGTAGATTTAAATGCAAATTTGTACATATATAAATCTATCTGATTGACATTGAACTGTAGGTAGTTTTATTACATACGTCACAAGAGTAAAAAGCCCTTTTCTTTTCTGACTGCTCTGTAGAGAGGAGGAAGACTTTGAGTATGCCCGTGTAATTCAGGAGGAGATCCAGCGTTGTGCTGAAGAGGCCCGGAGGAGGGAGCAAGAAGATGAGGTGAGCACAAATTAACAGATTTAATTTGGTCTACATCTAGTTTCACATTTCTCCAATGAATGCATTAAAGATCAAGCAATATTGGGTCGGCCTAGCTCACCCAGTAAAAGCATGCGCCCCATGTAGGCTGAGTCCTTTGGTGCGCGTCATCCCGCATCTCTCTCCCACTATTCCTGTCTGGCCACTGTCATTATCAAATAAAGGGAAAAGCCATCAGTGTCTGCATAAAACTCATAATCTCTGTCAGTGGTCTGCTAGGCTGCTACACACTACTGCAGCTACTGCTACAACTCTTTACTTTAGCTTTCTAAATGAATAGACTACTTGGCACACTGACAGTAGTTCAGTCCATCATATGATATGATATGATATAATATGATATGATCAATGGAAAACAAATCTGTATTTTGGCCACAGAAACATAGAGAATATTGTGTAAGATAGACACAAGGCCAAAGGAGACTGATATATGGAAAGGTTGGAAAACATATATGCTGCCTAAAAGAATGGGCGGCTGTGGCTCTGGTAGAGCGGTTGCCTGCCAGTCGGAAGGTTGGTGGTTCAATCCCTTGCCCTGCAGTCCGATGTCGAAATGTCCTTGGGCAAGATACTGAACCCCGAGTTGCCCCCGGTGCTGCGCATCGAAGTGTGAATGTGTGTGAGTGTTTATCTGATGAGCAGGTGGCACCTTGTACAGCAGCCTCGGCCACAGTGTATGAATTTGTGTGAATAGTGAATGTTTCCTGTATGATGTAAAAGTGCTTTGAGTAGTCGTTAAGACTAGAAAAGCGCTATATAAACACAGCACATTTACATTTACATTTACTTTACCAGTCCCTCATTATTTCAATTTTAAATTAAAACACCTGTGGTGTAAAGCTTAGCTTGAAACCAAAAGATGGATCAGTTAATAAGAAGACACACATGTGATAGCAAAGTTTGTAAAGCAAAATATTTTGAGGATTTTCTCCTGAAAGTAGAACAAATCCTTTCCTGTGGGTGTCTAGTTGCTGTCAGCAACCAGAGGAGAGCGAGACACTGTACTGTAGGGACAAGTTCAACTTGGCACAATGCACTGATAAAACAGAAACAAAAAAGCAAAGTAAGACCGGAAGTTTTACTCCACTCCCAAATGAATCTTTCTTCTCCACTGTTGGCCGGAAAGTTTCCTTCTCCACAGACAAAGTGTCTGTGGTCAGCTTAAATTCATTTCAGTTTCAATTAATTTCCGAGGTCAGAAGTTTTATCAGAGTTTCTAAATCACTTTCTAGTTTGAGCCCCAATAGACTGTGTAACTGGATGATTCTTTAGTGGATTATCTGACTCAGTAACTGTTGAGGTCTGTAGGTGTTGGACAAAGCAGAAAATCACAGCTTGTAAAGGTAGATGAATGATTCTTTGTATCTCAAACTACAGAACTGTGTGCAGACAGATCTGGGCATAAACTACACTCTGACTATCCCTGGCAGTTTACACAAACTTAACATTAGCTCCAGCATTATCCATAAACTTCAGCAGTGGCACTCATAGTCGTACTATATATGGCAACCGGGACATACTTGTATATCGTTTAATTATCTCCTGTTACAAACAGGCCAGGGAGTATCATATGGTTTACTCTGCTCTCTCTCTCTAAGACTAAGTGGATCCATAATGAATGGCGGTTGCAGTAAAGTGCTGCTTGGGGCCTCTGTATCAACTGTGCCATAAGAAGGCTGTATGAGCAAAGTCAGCTGTTAAACAGAGACAAAACCTGTCAGCTACCCATCTGGATGATGAATCAAGCTATTTCTCTGGTGGTTGGTCAAGCCTTATTGGATGTGCACATTCAGCGTGTAAAATCTTAAAGGAACACGGGAACTTATTGGGACGTTAGCTTATTCACCGCATCCCCCAGAGTTAGAGAAGTTGATACATATCCTTCTCATCTCCGTGCGTGTTGTAACTCTGTCTGACGCACCCACCTACCTGTCTAGCTTAGCACAGATTCTGGAGGTAACCTGCTCCATCAAGCCTACTGTTCCCAATAAGTGACAAATTAACGCCAACATTTTCCTATTTACATTTTGGGATTTGTATAGTCACGGCGTGTACAAATAACAAGGTAACATGAGACACAGCCATCTTCTAACCGTATACATGCTGGGAACTATTCCCCACAGAAGGCGAGGCACTGCTACTTCTGCTCCCTTGGCGGAGGGATTTGCTCGCAGCACCTGAGAAGCCCCTTGGTGAGGAGCAGAGAGTTCGCCTGGAGTTTGCTCAGAGTTGGAGTAATAATCACTCCACCCAAGTAGCAGTGCTTTTCCTTCTGAGAATAGTTCCCAGTTCCCACCTCCAGGATCTGTGCTGAGTTAGACTAACGGTGGTTGCGTCAGACCGAGTTACGGAGATGAGAAGGGTATGTATGAACTTCTCTAACTCAGGGGGATACGGTGTATAAGATAAAGTCCAAATAAGTCGGCGTGTTCCCTTTAACTGTGCAGTTTGAGGAAGAGGCAGGTTAAGTCAAAACATTACTCAAGTGCGGTTTTTAATAATGTGAGGCCCTCAGCATTATTTGATTATCCTTTCCATTAAGTGGTTTAACGTTCATTGGTTTCCAACATGTTTTCAGGGTTCCAACAAGGTGGTGTTTTTTTTCTGGAAGAGCCGCAAGCTTGTCTTGTTTCAGTTGTAGACAACAAGAGTTAAATGTTTTACCATCTGATTTTTGATACAAATATAACAATGTCTAGATAATGCTGTGATGGTTGACATTTGCTTTCCATTCTTTCCTAGTCCTTATTTGTGGAACAGCACTAGATCTCTCCCAAATGTTGTGAACACAAAAACAAATAATCTTGCAACCCAAACACGTCAGGGCAACCACATGGCTCCCATCAATCACCTCTCCCTGTTCACACAGAAGCCCAATCCCTAAAATATTGTCTTTATGTCTGCGCTTTCTACAGAACGCATTTGCATTTCTGAACATTGGTAGCTTTACAGAAATGGATTGTCTAACAATATAAATTTAAGAGTTGAGCTGTGTAAGTAGTAAAACATTGTGGGAGAAAAAAAAGCTTACTGCCAGCAGGTCCGGTGGAGTGGTCTGCGTCACAAGGCCGCTCCAGCATATTATAATTTTCCTTTTTAGAGAAGGCTGCCTTGGACAGGCTAATAGAAGGTCCTTGTTTGGGGGATGTGAGGTCAAAGAGACTGGGCTTCATTCATCATTATTAAAAGTTTTGGATTTGAACTTTGTGGGAACCAACATGAGGTGTCTACACTCAAGAGTTAGATGGACTTTTACCTACTGGGTTAAAGTCATGTAAGGTAATGCAGCAAATTGTATGAGATTATACTATTCCTGTGCGGAAGTAATCATTTTTTTTGATGAGTGTTTATGCTAGGATCAAATGGTGAACTATTAACACTCCTGTTTGCTTACCTTACTTAATGACTTGCTGATCAGAGGTGTTGATTAAATATTTGCCTCCCTGTAGATTGTGTCTTTAATTAAGGAACAGAAGGCGTCAGGCTGTGCAGTTTTAAATGCCAGATCCCTGTGGCACTTAACCTGCTATGGCAAGCTGCTAATTATCTGCTGATGCTGGCAAAGTGGCTGACACACACACCCTGATTGCAAATCCAAAAGGAGCTGCAATAGCTTTTAGTTATGATTTATGTTGCAAATGCAGCCTACAGAGAGAGATTTCATAAAATTCACTGGTAGAATCTGCTGATTTGTAGGAAACCTGATTAGTTCTGGCCTTTCCAAGGAAAGCAACATAGAGACATGGTGGGGGTTCGCTTTTAGAGAGCAGTCCACCATAGCAGCGCTTGTAAGTGCAGGCATTATCCAGTGACAAGGTGTTACTTCAAATGAAACAGTCCTGTTGATCTGCTTCTGTCTGAGTGTTTCTGGTCCAAATTTCTGGCTCAAGGAGATTAAAAGTTGTATTTGTCTCTCATGTAGTCTCCTAGTTTCCATTGAGTCAGACACAGCCCTGTCTTAAACAATTAGTTTGGTCACCTAGAATTAATATGTCAGATCACATCACAGTGGCACTACGTCACACAACATGGCTGTGCATTTGGTTTAGCTTCCTCTGTAGACATGTAGACTAGATTCGTCTTTGATGTATAATCAGTCAACTCCAAATGGGGTCTGAGACCTTGGTCCATGTTTTATTCATGTTGTCACTTGAATGCTAATAATGTATAGATAAAATAAAGGGACTGGAGTAAATTTTAAGGCAAAACGTGTCGTGAGGTTAAATAGATGAAGCAGTAGTACAGTTTAAGGGCATTTTTTTGTGCATTGTGAAAAGTAGATGACATGAAAGCAAAACCTCCTGATGGCGGATAAAATCTCGGACATTAATCAAGTTTCCTTGCTTTCTTTTTTCTATGTTATGTTGCCATCTGCTGGTTGAAACGGCACAGTATAAATGATGTTTTAGAGTAACCGTTGCAGTCATTGCAATTCATGGTCGCACACCAGTAGTATAACCTGCTCTCAGTGACTTGAGCTTGTTTTAATATATATGCTTTTATCCAGATAAGTTCATTATTAGTTTTGCTGTGATAAATAAATTAATTCTGTGGATGTTTTAAAATAAGGACAATGAGCCAGATGAAAGATTGTGACTTTTGTCATTGACAAATGATTTTGGATAGGATCAAGGGGTTGTAACAGGGACAATAAAATCTAGTTTGAAGTTCATATCAAAGTCTAAAGTGTTCTAACCATGTTTCTATATTTATTTGCATATTTGACAGAACGGCTCCATTCTTTTGTCATCTTCATTTAGCTTAAATTCGTAATGGGTTACTCATTACAGTTTACAGAGAAGCAATCAGCATGGCTGTGTCTCCGCAGGAAATAGCTAAACGAATGCAGGAAGAGGAGGAGCAGAGAATCACAAGGAGGGGCCGTAGTGAAGGTACAGTTTACGTTTTGCCTTTTTTTTTTGTGTGTGTGTATGTTTTCTTGACTGTATTATGTGACATTAGTCTGCAATCCTAGCATACTGACAATAAATTATTAAGAAATTAAGAAAAGGTGATGTTTGAATTTTTTACATATTTTGTTAGAATTTTTGATCAAAACTGTATGTTATATATGCATATATTGCTGAACAAAGAATTAGTTGTTCCACTTAAAGTAGGACAAAGTCCAGGGCTTGCTTGGCGTCTCCCTAACCATGCTTTGCTTCACTGCAACTGCTTATAATATTTATATTTAAGCGATTCTCCAAATATTACAACAGCATGAACAAAAACATTCATTAATTTTCTCTTTAATGTGTTGTGTACTGCATCAGTTACATGCATGTAAGATGTTGTCTTTAATGTAGTCTTTAATGCATGATTGTAGATCTGTATTGGAAAGCCTCAGTTTTTGTCTAAAACCTTTGTTTAAGTTGTGTAACAAATACTCTTCCTTAAAGGCCATGTGGCTATTTTTGATAGTTTTAAAAGATCTCTTTTTTTATCTATAATAATATGTTGCCTCATAATTAACTGCACTCCTCTAATATGACCCACTAACAGCCTCACCCATCCTCCCTGCTTTTGTGTTTGCATGTTTGGCATTACTAAAGGCAGCGCCAGCGATCCTGCACTGCCATCCCCACACCAGCACACACTCAGCAGCAACCTTCACCAACAAGAAGAGCAGTACTCTTCTACCACCACCAGGTGTCAATGGCCTACTTCTCACAACCATTCAGACATAACAAGGCCTCAGGCTGACTCCCCTAGAGGGGTAGCAGCTCAGAGAAACACAAGTGCATGGTCAAATCAAGGACACCCAGATTCCATAAGGGAAATCAGGAGTGAATTGGGAGAGCGTTTGAGTGAGGATTCAGAGGACTCTGACACGGTTTTCTCTGAACAGCTCACTGTCAGGTCCCAGAGACTGAATGAAAGACTCAACACAGCACCTCCCCGACACCAGGCATCTTTACATCATCTGCACCAGAGACACTACAGAAGTGTTGGCTCTCGCAGCAGCTTTACAGAGGAGGAGAGAGGAGCGTGGAATGAGGACTTTTATGAAAATTGTGACCTAGAGAGGAGGAAGCCTAGGAATTGGGATCAGGAAAAGAACCATGGAGAGGAATATCAGGGTTTGCACAGGAACAGAGATCAGGATAGAGACCGTAGGTTAGTTGAAATAAGAGAAAGGCGATGTAGTCGCAGTGAATCTGTCAGGCTACCTGACAGGAGTAAACACAGCAACAGAGAGTTAGTGAGGACCTGGAGCTATAAGGACAACCCCGACAAACATGTCCGTTTTCAGGACAACACCAGGAGCTCTAACAGGCAGCAGGGGGAAACCAGTGGAGTCTGGGAGATGCTGGGCCAGGTGCTCAGAGAGAGGGGTGTGCCTGTGAGGTTTGGCAGCAACGGGGCGCCACTACAAATAAGACCTCAAAGCAGAGACAGCCAGGTGCTTCATGGGAGTGAGGTCTCCTGCAGCGACTCCCAACCACATCAGAGAGCCTTCCAGAGAGCTGCCAACACCAGGCACAGTTTCCATGGAGATATCAGGGAGAGGAGGAGACTGTCATACCAAGAGAACAGTAGGAGAGATCACAGAGAAGACAGAGACAGGCACCATAATAATGTGGAGCATGATTGCAAGGTTTATGAGATTAATAGAGACATGTATCTTGCTAACAGAAATAAGGGAGGCAGTAGAAGGTGGGGAGGGCAGAGGAACTCTAATGATGACGAGAGGGAGAGGAATGCAAATGATTGCAGGGTCAAGAGGACAACAAGTGAACGCAGGCTTTGGCACCAGACCATAGAAGAAAGGTTAAGCTCAGAGGAGGAGAGGAGAGTAGAACAGCCCCATCAAAAAGCCCCACAGCGTAGCCAAAGCCTCAGCAGCAGAAGCAGCAGGGCTTCAACCAGGGATAGGTCAAGGCACCTGGCAGCAGGTAACACCCAGAACTGCAGCCAACTCCAATCTGCAGAGGGAAAGCTTCCAAAGCTTTGCCCTACCTCTCTGTTTACATCTGCTCTTCTCACCTTCCCTCAATCATCGTCTAATCTGAAAACATTTTGGTTTTACTGGTGTCTTGGGGTCTCTTGCTAAAGTGGGACATTTTCCTTTTTCATATGTATAATTAGTAGTCCTGGAATAATGTTTGCTTTTCATTTTTTTCTTCCTTCTTGATGTAGTGAGGGAATAAGTACTATGGAGTTTCTGTCAAAATCTAGCAACATTCCCTCACATGTTTTTTCCTCTTATCTCTTGGTGTGATTCAAATGTCATCGGTCCTTGGGTCTTTCAGCCTCTGTGTCGGTACCATAGACTGTTAATATTAATGGTTTAGAGCATGGCTATGATGTGGTATCCAGTGAAAGTGTGTAACATAAAGTAGAGTGTAAGGGCTCCTCCGTCCCTCCTCCCTC
Source organism: Etheostoma spectabile (assembly GCF_008692095.1). NCBI lineage: Eukaryota > Metazoa > Chordata > Actinopteri > Perciformes > Percidae > Etheostoma > Etheostoma spectabile. The sequence goes on along the minus strand of NC_045739.1, from coordinate 2,135,643 downwards.
TTGTCTAAATTAACAGCAAACTACAAATCATAGCAGATCTCCACAAATCGATGGGTGACATCATACAAACTCTGTCCACCAATATTATACAGTCTATGGTCAGTACACTTGTCTGATTCATCACTGATTTCCATGTTTTTTACAACTTGTATGCTGGTTGTCTTAGTCACTTTAGTTCTTTTGGATTTGACACTGTCATACTTCACCCATAGCAGCATCACTGCAACCAGAGCCAGGCAAGACTAGCCTGGACCTGGGGGAGCTGCGGCAGGTCCTGCAGGACGAAGAACTGGCTCACAAGCTGCAGGAGGAAGAGGAAAAGCGGTTGAGGAGGGTAGGGGATCCAAGAGTGGCTGTGGTTTAGAAGTCAAGGAAAAAGATCAGTTTCTCTTTTCATAAAAAAATTAATTCTGCCTTTTGCGGTTTGGCTTTTTCTGGCTTGTTTCTGCAGAACTCACAGCCCTCGCCATGCAGTGCTTACCCAGAGGGAGACTTCAGAGTAGCACAAGTGGCGCAGGATGAGGTATGACAAATTAAGTCATCCGTACCGATGTATCATGTTGAATATCCACCTGTCAAATGATTAATTGTTGTGTTTTTGCGCTAGGAAATTGCACGCTTTATGCAGAAGCAAGAAATTAAGTCAAAGCGAAGATCTCGTGAACTAGAAGGGCCGGCATCGTGGCGCGAGCACAGAGCGATGATCAGTCATCATGACCGACGGGCTGCAGGAGACCAACCGGTGAATGTTTTGGGGTTATTTAGAACACAGTTTCAGCCATCTAAAGATGGTGCATTTCATTGTCATGCATGTCTTTCACTTTAATATTAAGGTGATAAAATGAGTTTGACTCCTTTTTGTCCACTGTCTTAGTTTCGACGAGAGAGGCGTGACTCAGAGGGACTTCCTTCCCCCACTGACTGCTCCCCAGAGAACCAGCCACCCAGCTCCTTCTCCACTATACCGTAATTGTTTTGAGATGAAATATATGTACATGAAACTGATAAATGTCTGTATTGTGACCACATGCTGACTTATCTCTGCTGCGTTTACAGACAAGCCCAGCAGATGAGAAATATTGCGGAGGAACTGGACCCGACCTTCCAGGCCAGAAGGGAAAGCACAGAGAGCCTCCGAGTGGGACAAGCGGGTACCGTAAATAGGACAGATGGCACCTAAAATTAAACTGAAAACAATGGGTGGACACTCACATCCTTTTTCCTTTTAATTTAGAGCTGATGTGACAAGGGAATTTCCCAATTGTTGGATCAATAAATTCTTTTCTTATCTTCTCTTATAGGTCCAGCCTGTGAGACACTTCCCATGCCACATTCTGGCTTACATGACTTACTCGAGGAGCCTACTTTCATCCCACCCACTAAACGGCAGACGGACAAATCAGGACGCACTAAACTCAAAGAGAAGAAGGAAAATTGCAAGCAACAATAATTTTCCTCACATTGTGCTGTTGGAGTGCATCACATGTATATATTTTATAACACTAAATATAAGTTAGGCTACAATTTAAGTGACTTTGGGTCCTTGAAAAGTGCTATACAAATTCAATTTATTATTATTATTATTATTATTATTATTATTACAGAGCTCTTATTAGTTTAAGATTACAAGAACACAGTTTTTTCTGTCAGCCACCCATACTAGCACTTTAGACCAGTGGAACACAGAGAGAGAATTGAGAGAAGTGAGATTTTATAATATTTCTTGATTAAGTGAATAATGACAACACTTTGGACTCATGCCTTTTCTTATTTTCAAAGGGAAAAATTAGGTTTATTGAAGTTTTGTTTGAAATCTTCAGTGTCAATGAGTGTTTAATTTAAACAGTATACCTTTTTATTACATTTGTAGCTTTCTTTTTTTATTTAGTTGATGTGTCAAGAGTCCATCCATTATCTATAATCTCTTCATGTTATTTCATTTGATATTTTTGATGCTTTGGATGATTTTGAAGCAGAGTGGTGCAGCGGTTAGCACTGATGCCCACAGCATTAAGGGAAGAGAAACCAAAGCTGTCTAGTGGGACAATCAAGAATGTCAAATAAAGCAAAAAGTTTCTTTGACCACCCTTAAACCTGACGTGGTTTTGGGACAAGAAGACATCCACTTTTGGAGTCTGTCAACTTTGTTTCAAAGCAGTTTGGCAGGGCTCCAGCAATGTTTACAATGGTACAATGACAATCACATTAACTTGTTTGACCCTTATTAAATGGAAATCCCATTTGAAATAACATATTACAACGATCATCAATGTATGTTCAATTGTTTGAGTGTAAGATCCAGATATTAATAAACCTCTAGGAACAGTAAATGAAGACCGATGGAGTTGGAAAAAGCTTCAATAAACTTGTAAGTGGACCTTTTTAAACTTAAATAACTTGATACTTATCCAACTGATGTTTGTGTATTTTTTGCCAGGTGGGCTTTTATCAGTCAGTAGCATTATTCGTTGTACAGAATACTAAAACGATTGTACTTTTTACACACACTTGTTGGTCTCACTTGTCTTTTTTTAATATGATTATATTACTCCTACGTTTAAAACCGCTTTTTGTTGTTGCATTTGTTTTTTTACAGATGAAACATGCCACTGCAGGTGGACCACTATAAATGGAATTGTTCTTTATGAAAGTACAACAAATAAAATTTCTAGAAAAATAAAAACTGTATTGACTTTTAAAAAAGAACAATGTAACAGAATGCACACTGTCAATCATAAACAGTTCCAAAGAAAAATATAAAAACGTCTTGTAAAATATACATTAGGCAGAATGATATATTCACAAACCAGACAAGTGCGTAACATGGATCATAATAGTTGACAAGTAAAGTGCTACAGTCCTTACTACCTCTTACTGTATGACAGCCTGTCATACTGTGGTAACTCTTCTCGAGGCAGCACTCGTGAACTTTGTCTTTCAACTGACATCACAATGTGCCGATGTGACTCATAGTCCCTGATACATTAGTAGAGGTGTGGGCTAACAAATGTTCCATTTCAGTAGAAAGATATACGCCCGTTACATTTCAGAAAAGACCATGAGTTTCTGATCCAGCTGCCTACTCTGTTGTGATAGAAGATCAGTAAAAAAAGAGTAGAAGACAGACTGGGGGGTTTCCACATAACCTTTGGGCCTCGTTTTTGATATTGTGTCTGCCTTATATGTTTGCCAAGTTTGTATCCTATTTGTTCAGAGGATTTCCCACATGACACACTTAATAGAAATTTCAATGATCTATGAGCAACACGTGACTAATCACACTATCTGATACTTAATCAGAAATATTGTACTTGGGATACCCACTGTGTTGTCAAACTCTTGCTCAACAGGCTTGTCTCAGCTTGATCAAAAATACAACCTCAACCACATCTTCCACGTTAAAATACTGTACTGTAGATTCCTTGGTGTTTTAATTTCAAATATACGATTACCTATTCACAAAAAGGGAACTCCCTTTGCTGGACTTTTTTGATACCAATGAAAAAATTACTGGAAAGTCCATATAGTTCCTGGTACTGTTAAGTAGGCTCGAAGAGGCCATATACACCACGCTGACTTCAAAGTGATACTATCTACTATTGTAAACAAAGTTATCTTCTGTGTTCTATAGAAACATTTATATAATCCAAAATAGACAACTGCCCCCTGATAAATCATAAATGTTTCACAGTGTAAAATCATGATTGCAACATAACCAGAGTTGGAAATGTAGAAATTCAGCAGTAAAAAGTAGATATTTAGGAGGGGTTTGTGGGCTCAGCCTCAGGCGTGACTCAAATTTCTCTGCTGTCAGACTTTTACACCCAGCTGAACACCCACCTGCACTGTACATTCACACAAAGCAACACTCAGCAGCTTTCCCGCTTAGACATGCAAATATGAAAGGAGTGAAACTCAAACACCACAATATTATTATACACAGGCCATTGGCTCAAGTCCATTTGTTTGAAAGTAGTTTAAAATAAGTTTAAAGGCTTAGGTATTTAAGGTATGCTTTTTCCCATCTGATGTCAAACTCAGTCCAATAATTCAAAACCTTTCACATCTATCTTCTTTTAGGCTTAACTGAAAGGGAAAAACAGCCTCACTGTCTGATATAATTAACATGATGAATGGGCTGTTGTAATCCACTTTGTTTTTTCCCTCTCAGAATTCCCCTTCCTCCCCTGTGTACATTTACTGTATCCTCGCTATAATTACCTCCTGGTGTAATTGTAAAGCAATACCTCTAACCTACTTACCTACAACAATTTTCTTAGCATCTTTTGTTATTCTGATAAAAGGAAAATGCGGTGTATAAAATACAGTTTGGTGAATACAGTGCTCTGTTTCTTTCATTTGGAGACAAACAAATTGGCACGACACATTCAGTATCACAAAGAGGGACTCTATCTTATTCAGTACATCCTGTTTCCTTTCCCTCAAACTCAACACAAACAGAATGAGTTATTCAGCGGGGCAGTCAAGTCCTGTTTCCCTTCTCTTCAAACAAGGAGCTGGTCCGAGGAGTCCTTGGAGTCCAGCGACTCTGAGCTGCTGCCCTGCTCTTGCTGGGCCTCGTGGAAACTGCACTCAATGGCTATTAGTGTCCTTGGATCATCTGAAGGAGAGAAAAAAGTCAAAGCAAATACCTTTTCACTGTCATTGGCTTGATAAACATTGTGTATGATCAACATTCATTTGTGCAATATGGTCGGGATAATATATCACGAAGTACGGCAGTAATTACCTGTAGGGGTTCTGTTTATTGGGGTCTTTGTGGTTGGCTTTTTGCCTTTTTCGTTTCTTTTCTGGAAGATTTTCTTGGCCACAAGGCTGATGATGATTATGCTAAAAGCCATCAGGACTGCACTTGTGATCACAGATAAGACCAATGGCCATACCTGCTCTGTGGGATCTGACACAACAGCACCAAGAAATTATTGCTGGCTTTAAACAAAAACAAGAATTAAAGCAAAAGTACATTAGAGGAATAGAATCACATCCTACCAGGTTGTGTTGAACCGCTCACTTGGACATGTGAAACATCAACACACTTAATGTCCGTAAGTGCATTTCCCTTGGCCACAATCTTTTGATCTGGATTGGGACACCTTTTAGAAAAATAAAGTTTTTTCATCAAATCTCTTCAGTACAACAACAAAATGGCTAGAATAGCAGATAGTGTTTTTAGAGCAAGGTGATATCTCACTTGGTGCTCCAGGGTTTACACCTCTGGTGAGTTTGGTTGTTGAAGGTTCCCTCTGGACATGGTCTGCATGAACCTGTGTAGGCAATCATTCGGTTGACTTGCAACTCAACATAAACCGTACATCTAATGTGCATGTGCTAAAGTCATGAGATTATTTTTACTTACGTTTCACTGGTTCATAACCTTTATCACACTTTTTGATGCAGAATGAACAGCGGTCATCACCACAGGTGAGTCCTTCTATACAGCCACACTTTGTGTCAGCTGTGGCAGTGCACTCTTTCACTAAGATCTGAGCACCTACACATACAAACAGATGGCAAGAGAGTTGTAAAAGTTGTAATTTAAAAGAAAAAAGTCTGCTTGTGGGACATACACTACTGAAGACACGTCTTATGCAGTTATAGCATCTGCAGACATACCTACACACTGTGTACACCTGGTACAGCTGTACTTTTTTGGGTTCACCGTAAACGTCCCAGCCTCACAAGGAGTACAGAGATCTTTCGGGTTCGGGCCACATTCTTTGACCAGGCGGTGTCCTGCAAACAGAGTTCAAGGATCAAGGTTAATTTATTTTCCATTTTACAACACAGGATTGCCCTATGAAATGTTAGTTGTAGTCAATTCAAGCTACACACACTTATATACATATAAGTGGGTATATATAATACACAAAGGTTTAAATTAGAATATCTTGAAATAGAATACATACAGTAACTTATATGCGTATACTGTACATATCTACACAGATACAAAAAGCTATAAACTGTGTAAGCTCTGCCACATTAGCTGACATCAGTTTTAGGAAGATCAGCGCTTTTAATAATATACATTCACACACAAGGTAATCAGCGCTTGTAATAATATACATTCATACACAAAGTAACAACCCCCCGTGCCCCAATACTAGCTTTAAAAGTTGTATTACAACTAAGGGAAGCTTCACATATATGTATATATATATATATATATATATATATATATATATATATATATATATATATATATATATATATATATATATACACGCCTTTTCTCTGTGTTGTGGTATTAGCTGACAAACCACAGAAACTATATTGGTTACAAGCAACCACCACAGAAAGGCTGGAATATTATCTTTTTTAATTTTCTACTGCTGACAGTAGGTTTTTTGCTTTTCTTAGATACTACATGGGATAACTTTAACTCTTTAGGTCTGGAAAAGGATAATGTTTGCATGTTTGCATACCAACTGAGTTTATGTGGAAAGTCTCAGAGAGGGCATTTCTCCTTCCCCCCATGAATATCTACAGTGTTTCATTAAAAAACATTTCTGGCTTAATTCTGGTATTTTTAAAGCTCAATATAATTGCATCAACATTAGGATATGAAAGATACACCAGTATATTGACTGGTAGAGCCCTTGCCAAAAATGCTCTTCTGAACTTACAGCAAGTCATCAATTGAAAATCATAGAGAATTGTAATGCTCATTATCTCTGTTATCACTTACCAGCAAAACAGGCTTCACAGCAAACGTTATCCCCTTCAGGTGTCCATTTCATGCAGCCTGTGTCAGTCTGTCCAACACTGCAAAAACAGCCCTGAATGAGCAGAGCAAGAACCAATGCCTTTAAGACTGCAGCCATACTGTTGTCAGCTCTCCAGCCTTGGGGATCAGGATGACAGCCACCTCAGGTAAAACGTGAGCTAATCCAATCCAAGAAATATCCCAGGTACCTAATTCTTTTTAAGGCACTTAATTTTTTTGTTTTTCTACATCTGTAGCTTTACTCTAAACTACAATAACTTTCTTGTTAACTTAAAGCCACTCAGCAGTATGTTTGAAGGATGTCATGGGAAGAAAGCTGTCTGTGCTGTAACCACAGTGCTCTAACACATAACTCACGCCCGCCCAGCTATTCATATTCACATCAAGGGGCGTGTCCTAAATGACTCATGAATGAAAAATGAAAACACAAGTCCAAACTTACAAATTACAAATTGTTAACACGTTTTTGTTTCATGATGAACATTTTATAGCTTACAGCCAGATGAGAAATAAAAAGAGTTAAAAAAGAGAAGAAAAAACATTATCAACATAACAGGCTGCAATACTACATTTTGTTCCCACTTCACTGCTGTGCCTGAATAGACCAACTGATTAATGTTTTTGTGTGGATGACTGCCTTCCTCGCTTGGCTCATGTTGTTATCAGATCAGTCATTTGACTTTATTCATTTAAGGAATGAGTATTCACAAAGACATAAATTTGTTTTGGTTTATAATAAACGTTTTGTTACATTTTGTTGTGAAAATTCCCCTCCCCCTACTCTCTGTTTTCCAAAAAAACAACTTCTATGGCCCATGTGAAACCCATTTTATTGGAAACCCATTTGTTTCCTACAACCGTTTATGATTAAAATGACTTCTATTACTATGATACCAGTTTTTCAACATACTATACTATGAATTTATTGTGACTTTTTCTTGACTTTTTTTCAACATACTATACTATGACTTTATTACGACTTTTTCACCATACTATACAATGATTTTTTCTTGACTTTTTCCAACATACTATACTATGACTTTATTATGACTTCTATAGTATAGTAATACTATGACTTTTTCCAACATACTATACTTTGACTTTATTATAACTTCTATAGTATAGTAATACTATGACTTTTTCTAACATACTATACTATGACTTTATTATGACTTCTATAGTATAATAATACTAAGACTTTTTTCAACATACTATACCATGACTTTATTATGACTTATCCTATTCAACTTACGTTGAACCTTTATAACCACCAGCTACACCTATCTATAGTAATACTATGACTTTTTAATGACTTTTTTCAACATGCTATACTATGACTTTACTATGACTTTTTTCAACATACTATACTAGTAACTTTTTTGACAGCCTATACAACGACTTATCTATGACTTTTTTCGTCATGTACTTTTTAATTACCTTTTTTTGATACACTTTACGACTTTTTCGACATGTTATGCTATAACTTTTTATGACTTTTTTGACATACTATACTATGACTTTTTATGACTTTTTTCAAAATACTGTACTATGACATTTTCAACATACAATACTGTGACTTTCCATTAACCTTATTTTGATATACTGTATCATGACTTTTAATGGGTTTTTTTAACATACTATACAAGGACTTTAATTTGTTTTTCGACATACTCATTTCGAGTATTACTTTTTCACTGTTTTCCACATGCTGTACTATGACTTTTTCATGACTTTTTTTAACGTGCTATACTATGATTTTGTAATGAGTTTTTTGACATACTATACCATGACTTTTTTATCACTTTTTTGACATGTACTATGACTTTTTTCAACATACTACACTATGACTTTTTCAACAAACTGTATTAAGACTATTCTTTAACATACAATGACTTTTTATGACTTTTTTAACAAGTATACTCATAGTCATAGTATAGTATGCATACATACATACATACATACATGCATACATACATACATACATCCTGAAATGCCCTAAAAAAAAAACACCTTTACAAAGACTTTTTCACGACTTTTTGTTAACATGCTATACTGTGAATTTTTAAAACTTTTTCAACATGCTTTTTTGACATATACTATGACTTTTTCCTACATACTATTCTATGACTTTTCATTAAGTTTTTTTCACGTACTATACTGTGACTTTTTTGACAAAATGTATCATGACTAATCTTCAATTTACTGTACTTTGACTTTTTTTTTTTTTTAACATACTATACTATGACTTTTTTGTATTAATGTGCATAAAGAAGCTAAGAAAAGATGGAAAAAATCTCCAAAAGGCATCAAATGACAGATTAGACATTCGTATAACATGTCACAAAAAGTTAGATTTTATTTACATCATTTACACTTTCAAAATAACAGAAAACAAAAAAATGGCGTCTGTAAAAGTTTGGGCACCTTGCAGAGTTAATACCTTGTACTGCCCCCTTTGGCAAGTAACACAGCTTGGAAACGCTTCTTGTATCCAGCCAAGAGTCTTTCAAGTCTTGTTTGAGGTATCTTCGCCCATTCTTCCTTACAAAAGTCTTCCAGTTCTTTGAGATTTCTGTCTGTCATGCACTGCTCTTTTAAGGTCTATCCAAAGATTTTCAATTATGTTGAGGTCAAGAGATTGTGAAGGCCATGGCAAAACCTTCAGTTTACACCTCTTGATGTAATCCACTGTGAATTTTGAGGTGTGTTTAGGATCATTATCCATTTGTAGAAGCCATCCTTTCTTTAACTTCAGCTTTTTCACAGATGGCACAAGTTAGCGTCCACAATTTATACCACTGCTGCAATACAACCCCAAAGCATTAATGACCCCCCCCCCCCCCCCCCCCCCCCATGCTGAACAGTTGGATAGAGGTTCTTTTCTTAAATTCTGTGCCCTTTCTTCTCCAAAGTACCTTTGCTTATTGCGCCAAAAGTTTATTTTACTTCTTGTCCAAGAACTTGTTTCACAATGCATCAGGCTTGTCTTTTTGTTCATTGCAAACTCAAAGCTGATTTTGAGTGAGACGTGAAGGTTTTCTTCTGTGCCTCTTCCATGAGACCATATTTGTACATATCTCTTTTAGTGAATGGTGTACCACAACTCCAGTGTCTTGTGACTTTTTTCAACATACAATACTAAACTTTTTCACGACTTTTTTGATATACTATACCATGATGTTTTATGACTTTTTTCAACATACAATACTACAACTTTCTAATGTCTTATTTTGATATACTATACCATATTTAGTTTTTTTACATACTCACTTTTAATGTTTTTATATACTATTCATTTTAACATACTACAATGACTGTTCTATATTTTGTCACAACTATACTATCCATAGTTTCTGACTTTTTTACTTACACATGACTTTTCATTATTTTTGATGTACCTATACTGTACTTTTTAGAACTTTTTTTGACATACTAACTGTGACTTTTTCATTATTTTTTCAAGTACTGTACTTACTTTTCAACTTTTTTGACATACTATACTATGACTTTTTATGACTTTTTTAACATACTAGACCAAGACTTATAACTTTTTTGACATACTATTCTATGACTTTTTACACATGCTATATAATTACTTTTCTATGACTTTTTCAACAAATACTATGACATTTTATGACTTTTTGACATAATATACTATGACATTTATGACTTTTTTCAACATATTGTACTATGTCTTTTTCATGACATTTTTCAACATACCAAACTATGAGGTTTTTTTTACTTACAGTACAATGACTTTCTATTAACCTTATTTTAACTTTATTTGATCATTTTAACATACTTTACCAGGACTTCAAATTTTTTTTCGACATGCTAAACTATGACTTTTCGACAAACATGGAGTTAATTTGTTAACTTAGGTTCGGGAGTCTGGGGGTCTGTAAACTGCTTCTGAGACGGAACCCCCACTCTGAGTCTCCTCCACCCATCACACATCCTTCCAGACCAGCCATCAGACAACATCCACATCAATTTTGCACATTCATAATGTTCATCTGCACGTTCAAAATGTTCAATAAGTTTTTAACTAACACATGGTTGTGGCGTGGTCCATGCTAGTGAATATACTAGTACTTTTCATGAAAAAAATTTTAACATGCTAAACTATGACTTTACATTTTTGGGGGGACATAATATACATTGATTTTTTCATGACATACTACACTAAGACTTTATATGACTTTTTAGACATGCCCTACCATGACTTTTTAAACACAAATGGCTTTATAACCCTTTCCAGACTGATAGATCTCAATTACTTTCTTTCTCAATTGTTCCTGAATTTCTTTGGGTCTCGGCATGATGTGTAGCTTTTAAGGATCTTCTGGTGGACCTTACTGTGTCAAGCAGCTCCTATTTAAGTGATGCCTTGATTGTGAACAGGTGTGGCAATAATCAGGCCTGGGTGTGGCTAGAGAAATTGAACTCAGGTGTGGACAACCACAGTTATAGTATGTTTAAACAAGGGGGGCAATCACTTTTTCACACAGGGCCATGATGGTTTGGATTTTTTTTTCACTTTTAATAATAAACACCTTCATTTACAAATTGCATTTTGTGTTTACTTGTGTTGTCCTTGACTATTGTTTAAATTGGTTTGATGTTCCGAAACACTTAAGTGTGACAAACATGCAAAGGAACAGGTAATGAGGAAGGGGGCCAACACTTTTTCACACCACTTTACTATACCGTGACATTTTTATGTTTTTTTTTTAACATACTATACAATGACTTCTAATGATTTCTTTAATATACTATACTATGACCTATTTACAACTTTTTCTGACATACTATACAATGACTTTTTTTGGCATATGAATTACTTTTTCCGATATACTACACCATGAGTTTTTCATAAATTCTTTTGACGTACTATCTCATGACTTTCGATGACTGTTTTTGTCATAAACTTTGACTTTTCCCGACAAACTGTATGATGACTATTTTTCAACTTACTATACTATGACTTTTTGCAACTTTTTTTGATGTACTTTACAATAGTTTTTTTAGATATGCAATACTATAACTTTGAATTTTTTTCGACATATTACACTATGACATTTTTGACATACTATAATATTACTTTTTTGATTTTTTCAACATACTTGACAATGACTTTGTCATGAAGTTTTTTGACTTACTGTACTATGACTTTTTAGACAAAGTATTCTATGACTTTTATTACTTTTTTGACATCCTATAATATTACTTTTTTAACATACTATACTATGTGTTTTTACGACTTTTTTCAACATTCAATACTATGGCTTTTCACATTACTTTTTTGACATACTATACTTTGACCTTTTAAGACTTTTTCAACATGCAATACTATGACTTTCTAATGACCTTATTTTGACATCCTATACTACACATACTATACAACATACTGTACTACAACTTTTTCATGACTTTTTGCAACACACTATACTATATTTTGACTTTTTATGATTTTTTTGACATACTATGCCATGACTTTTTACAACTTTTTTTCGACATACTGTACTGTAACTTTTTATTAGTTTTTCAACATTACAATACTATCACTTTTATGACTTTTTTCAAATTCTATACCATGACTTTCTAACGATCTTATTTTGATATACTATGCCATAACTTTTTTATGATTTGTTTAACATACTATTCAATGACTTCTTATGACTTTTTTACAACTTTTTTGACATACTATACTGTGACTAATTGTATTTTTCAACATACTATACTATGACTTTTTATGATTTGTTTTGATGTACTATACTAATACTTTTTCAAGACAGTTTTCCACATACTGTACTGTACTATGACTTTTTCGATGTGCTGTACTATGAATTTTTGACAAACTGTGTTATGACCATTTTTCAAAGTACTATGACTTTTTCATTACTTTTTGCAACATAGAACATACTATTCTAAGAAGTTTTTGGACTCCTTCGACATGCTATACTATACTATGACTCAGCACATTTTTCAAAATACTATACTCTGACCTTTTTTTAACATACTATACTATGATTTTTTAACATACCATGCCATGACTTTTTCAACATATAATGCTTGTACTTTTTAACATACTATACTTCCATAAGGAGAGACTTTGTTGCAGATGTGCAAAGTTTTATTTGTACATTTACATAATATGAATTCACAGAATCTTTGGAGATTAGACTCCATCGTTTTCAAATAATTTTCATAAAGGGGTAGAGAAGCCAAGACATATCCCCCCCGAGGACCGGACCGAGGACCGGACCGAGGAGCCAACAGGTGCAGTCTGCCGGAAGAAGACAAATGGTGCCGTGGATGAAGATGACTGGAGGTGGAAGGGGAGGAGGAGGGTTGCACTCTTTGCCTGGAATGACAAACTGACAGTAGCAGAGAGGAGAACAGATTTAAAGCAGAGATGTCATGCTGTGATTGTCTTGTGAAAATTCATGGCCGCTTCGGATTGGTTAACAGAAAATTGAATGGTATTAGTTTAAATTTAATGGTATTAAACATGGTATTAGTTTAGAAGTCTTCCTGAAGGAATTTACGTTTAGCTTCATTATGACTTTTTTTCAACATGCTATACTATGACCATAGTTCTTTATGACATAATAAATTATGATTTTTGATATTTTTTGTTTGTGTAATTTATGTATAAAGAAGATATCACATTATTTTGGGAAGTATTCATCAATCATCCATCCATAACCAAAAGGATTGATGCTGATGAGTCATGTCAAAACAAGATGAGCTAGTCATGTAAACAGTCACGAGTTGTGAGGGTGCACTGAAAAGTTAAAAAAAATTCCCAAAAAAAGAAACCACAACAACAACAACATACACAGGTAAACTGAAACAAAAAGGGGAGCATGAATAGTACTTTATTGTGCTAAAATGAAAGCTTTTTTTTACAGATTGTGTATTAATGATTACAGGTTACATAGGTGACTTAGCAGTATGCCCATTCCCATAACAGGTTAGATTAATCATGTTTACTTCCTTTGAAAAGGGAAATGGTCTTTCCTTACAGTAAGTACTTTGATTTTGGAGAATGGGGAATTCGCTGACTAATGATGAGATAGTAGGTGACTGCAGTCCATCTCATCTAGGTTATTTGAGGATGGTGTATCTTATCCTCTGATTCAGATTTAGTTCACAGAATAAATAAGAACAAAAGACGTAATACCACAAGATCTGCCTGCTTTGTCATGTTTATAGTGCATCATGATCATATGATACTCAAATGACATTTCGCCTTTGACATTCTCATACATTGTTCGCAGCAAGATTCGCCTACTTTAAGGGCATACGCACGTTACCTCGGACTGTGATGTCAAAAGTCAGCACCTCATCCGACTACGCTTCCTTGGCCAAGAAACACCTCCCACACTTACCCTTCAACCTCTCTCTAAATTCAGCCCTGCACAGTAAACCCCAGTAGCTCAATTAACATACTGAAGTGGGAAATACTTTTGAGTTGTTTGGTAAGTATAGTACATTCTGCTGGTAAATGTGTGTGTGTGGTGCGTGTGTGTGTGTGTGTGTGTGTGTGTGTGTATGTATTTGCATGTAGGCAGACATCAGCCCCATTTAGAGTCAAACTGCAATTATGTCAGTTGTGAGGGAAGTCAATGTTAATCTGGGACTACATGTTTTTGCTGTGCCTATTGATCTATATTATGAATATCATGCAGGCGATCACAGTGCTTTACTTTAGTAGGGTACTTTTTAGTCTGCCTCTGCAGGCGGTGGTGTTGTCATAAGGCTCTGACATCACTTCCTTCCTGAAACACATAACACATACTCATGTGGGGGAGTGTGGCGTCACCTTCAAATGTCTTCAAACATTCGTGGTTGGTGGGTCAAGCACACAGGGGGTCTGTACAGGGTTAGTACATATTTGAACCTTTTGTGAGTAAAGTCAACCCACTGGGAAAGTACACGCAGCAGCGCTGGTGCTCGGAAGTTCCACTCAGAGGTTTTAACTGTTACATGTCATTTAAATGATATGCACATCTGTTTGTTGCTATACATCTTAAAGCTAAACTGTACTTAAAGAACACTCATCAGTCCTTAAAAACGTACTTCAAAATACTTAAAATTCTTGCGCTAATACAAATTGGCAATTATTGACTGCAGTCATTTACGAAATACATTTAATATATCAAACTTAAACATCTAAGTGGGGGTAAGTAGGAGTTTATTACACATTGAATGTCCATCTAGTGTTCCTATTAAAAACAAAAAAGTTGTTATCATAAAAAATGCAGACAGTTTTGAACATATATATTTTTTATTCATATATATAATAAATTTGTATGTACAATTTATTCTTCTTTTGTAAAGTAACACAATTAAAGAGAATGCTTTGATTGCAAACAGTGTTTCATACTAAAGGGAGGAGGGGACAAAAATGGAAAAGTGCTCATAAAACTAGTGTCTGTTATTGTCCTCTTGTAACTGTACTTTCAGTAGACAACAGGAGTTTGTCATTGTTTTGCCAGAAGATCAGAATCTGAAGGCCAGGATTCATAAAATAGGTAAGAGGTACCAGATGAGAATCATAAAGAGATTTACATCACAGACAGCTCCTGCATTATAAAAGAAATATCCACCACACAATGTGAGGCTTTGGCTTTTATCGCACTGACTTTCATTGAAGCTCACACTCGCTACAATCCAGGATTGGTTTATCTCGCGTCAACAACAGTTTGCTTTCACAGCTGTAGTAGGTGCCCACTGTTTGCAATCCTGTTTGTAAGTTCATCTGCTTACTTAGATTTGTTCAAACCAAAGTGTTGTTGTGTGTTGTCAGGGTTTAATCACTGACAGGAATAATGGTACATTCAACAAAGCACAGCTAGGACAGTGGAAGGTGGCCACTGATTCACAAAGGGTGATGTCTGATTGTCTGTCAGTCAGCCTTAGTAGACAAAGTATGACACCATACACATAAATAACATCACAAAAAACCGTCCAGTGTACGGATTCTTCCTTAAGAACATTGGTAAGAGGTAAGTCCTCCCCCCCAATGGTAATACTTTAAACAAAATGTAATAATAAAATTTCTTTTCTTTAAAGCAGTTGAGACAGTCATGCAATATGCAGCCTAGTTAAACTAACGGCTGGCTACAGGGCCTACTTTATGAAGTTGAAGAAATCCACGAATCGTGAACTGATCGAGGTTAGCGTTTTTGTAGGAGGCAGGTAATTAAGCTTGTGGCGATGCCACAATATAAAGGAAATGGGGCCAGAGGTTTGGTGTAACATGCTAAATTTTATCTGTATGCACAGAAATGAATCAGGAGATTCCTAGGCCCAGAGAAACGGTCTTTAAGTGAGGGCTGTAGGTGTCGGCCTGGGTCTGGGGGATTGAGATCCAGGCCCAGCCAGCTTTAAGGTCTTGTAGAAAAGAAAATATCTTAGGTGGAGTACACACTCCCGGAAATGTCTGCGTGGCAGCTTTAAAGTATCACCACATTGAATACCACTCACATTTCACAAACTGTACACGTCACGTCAATACAAAAGAGGGTTTTCCACCACAGAGGACCCGTGCTTAATGTGTGAGAGGCCTCTGTCCTGTTGTGCTCTTGCTGCCTGTATTCCTTTGCGTGGACATCACATGAATAGACAGATAGCAGGGGGTTAGGTAGAGGAGCAGTCAGTGTCTACATTCTGAACTTGGAGACGGTCAGACACAAAAGACTGAGAGGAAAGAGAGAAGGGGCTGAGTGGCTTCACGGGAGAATTGTTTTGTGCTCAATGAGTTTTGAAGGCACTGTCACCTGTCACATGATGTCAACAAAGAACTCACAGGGATTGCCCATAGCATGCTGGAAGGATTGGCGACTGGCAGTGAGCTCAGGAGGAACGGCTGCTAACTCTCTTCCAGGAGGGGCTCCAGGGGGCGTGCTGCTACTCACTGAGGTCTTGGGGGCCAGATGGGCAAGACAATAAGGGGGAGGCAAGCCTGGGGGACCGTAGGAGGAGGCATGGCTTCGCTCGCTGTGGGCACATGAGCCTGGCGCTGGCTGGGTGAAGGGGGCATGGCTGTAGGTGAAGGAGAGGTGGCTGTTCTTTGAGTGAGAGTAAGTCCTGTGCAACTGACTGTGACTTGATCGAGCATGGCTGTGACTGGAGACGGTGTGGCTGTGATGGCTCATTTGGCTGGTGGACCCACCACGCCTCCCTCCACGGACACGGTGCTCTGATTCACTGCATGTTGACCTTTGGCCCTTCTCCTGTGGGGAGGGGAGTCTACCTTTGCCTGCGCTGGGGTTGGATCCACTGCTTCGGCTTCCTTTTGAGGAAACAAAAATTGATATTTTAGCTTGGTTGTCCACAGTATAAGTACACTTAACAATATGAAACAGTCAGAAGCTCCATCTCATCAGCTACAGCTGATTTAGACCAACTGCTTTAGCTACTGATTTACACTGAGGCAGGTCACACATTGAACAAAATACTGTATATTATAAGGCTTATTGAAGCCTTCATGAACTGCAACAGACACTATACATCACATGGTATGTCAAAAAGAGAAAGATCTCCTTATGTGCAATACACAATACAATGCATGAATGCTATTAAATTCACTACTGGACTTTGTTTAAGGTGTGACAAGATATGTTCTTATGCAATCTAGTAAGAGTCAACAGTCAATGGCAAACATGACAATTAAAAGGATTCTTCCCCCAAGTTCCACCTGCAGCAACTCATACCATGGGCTTCACCTGATATTCATACAAACACCAAAAACATTCACGGGTTATAAATGTAAACATGATACACCTGCATCAGTAAGACACTACTACACAGCACTTGGCTGATAATACAGAATAACACAACTTACACTATAGATTTGTTTAAGAAGGTTATTATATATTGTTTTAAAGTAGGTTAGTGTCATGTGTCAATGCTGATAATGCACACTGGTGGCGTCGTACTGATGGTGTACCACGCTGTTGCGAAATCACTCATTCCACACCTCCCCTTCCGCAATGAGCCCAACAGTACTGGGTAAAGTGGTGCATGATCGCCCCCTATCAGTGAGAATGATAGCACAAACCCTGGAGTGATCATCCTGCATCATGCACCTCCCAGCACAGTACGAATGCATGCCCAGGGGTGCAGAGAGGGAGAATGGACAAACAGGACAAACACGGGCAGAGGAAAACGCATTGGAAGGGCGGAGGGAAAAAAACAACCTTAAAGCCACACTATGATAGGTGGAGAATGTTGAGTACAAGATAAAGAGAAAGAGAGGAGGAATAGAATAAGATGAAGAAGATGAATGGTGAGATAGAGAGAGCAAGAAGAAAGAGAGCAGCAGAGGAGGAGAGGGGGTTAGCAGGCTTACCGGTTCCCCCAGTGTCCTGGGACTACCTCCTCCTTCAGTCTACCGTTGCCCAGCAGAAACAGAGGGAACAACAGAATTACACACACCTCCCAGCCCTTCCCGTAGACCTAATGGACCTTACCACTTTACATCTGGCCCATATGGTCAGAACTAATTTACACCCGTGGCTGCTTTAGGCCCTTTCCTTGTCATCCAACTAAAAAAAATCTTCAAATTACGGAGAAACTGCTCTTTAAAAAAAGCAAAAAACGCAAACATGCTATTATTAAAACAAGCAGGCAGAAACATAATTACCCACAAAGACTTGTTTGAAAGTGCCAAAAGAAACAAAAATACATACAAAATGCATTGCATGGCTATTCTTATCTTTGTCATCTCTCTGTCCCTAAACGTTTCAAAGGTTGCAGAAGAACCAACTGACAACAGTGACAACCGGCGAAAGCAAGACATGTCAATTTCTGAATGAACAACTCAAAACAATAAAAAATCAAAGTAAGATGGTAACATGTAACATGTAGCCGGCTTAAAATATATATTACAACCACACTGTCACAGCCACCCACTCATGTACATGTGCACCCCCTGGTTCTCCACTCTCCCTCAATGCAGATATCCAAAAACCATGCAGAAGCAACACAAAGCACTGATCACGTTCTGATTCATGATGAAAACAAAGGATCATTTGAGAACTGATGAAGAGGGATGGACTCGGTGTGGATCATTTCAAGCTGGCAATTAGTAATCAACATGGTTGATCAGATTGTTTTTGTTTACACACCCAGTACTGCAGAGCTGTCCGCTGCATGACTCAAGATGCTCATGATTGACCTGACAATACAGGACGCGTTTCAGAATACACATATTTGATAATAAAGATGCAATCCAATGTCAGAAATTAGCACGAGTGAGACACTTATTAATACTGACATCATGTGTCAACAATATTTAGATTAGTGATAATGCCATGTTGCATGTTGAGTCAAATTATCACATTAATTAATGAAAGCCAGATAGAAAACTCAAAGGCCCGTTTCACCCCTGCTTTTCATTGCTCACCCTCGCTGTTCTGGCTGCCTGCGCTCCCACTGTGGAAACTGTGGCACGGGTCTGAGTATCCTGGCGGGAAGCTGGGGGGTGCAGAGGGAAAGGGAGGGTAGGGGAATGGCTGCCCACCCAAGGGCCAGGGGTTGCTGGTGGGAGGGAGCGGTGCCAGAGTGTCCTGCTCAGAGCCTCCACCGCTGGATCCCTCATTTAAATTGAGTGATGCCATGTCTTATTGGAGAAAAAACAGAACCAGTAAGGGAAAATTTTAGTATAATCCTTATATTCATAAAAAAAATCCATCCACATAGAGTTGCATTATTAGCACAATTAGAGAAGTAGCTGTACTTTGGCAGAGGTCCCCGAAGGTATAGTAGCATTGCTCGGAGAAGGTGATCTTGTTGACGGTGTGTCTCAGGTAGCCATGTTTCAGCAGACTGCTAGCGTACTTCCTCGCATCTCGCCGGTCCTTGAATCCCTCAACTCTGGAGTAAAGCCAGTCCACCACGTCAGCACCTGACACAGCAACAAACACAAACACACACACAAGCTCCAATGTGTTGAACAGATGCTAAAAATACTCAACACGCATAACAGCCACAGCGGCTGCATATGGAAAGGCAGCACAGTGTTGTAAGAAGTTTGAATAAAGTTGGTTTGATTAATGCCCAAACTACTGTATGTACGATAGTTTATAGGCCTCCGACGTTGATTTTGAGGTTAGAAAAATAAACAAATACTTCTACTACTACTTCTAGAATTTAAGAATAATAAACCTCAAAGAAATGACTTGAGGGATTTAAGAAAAAGTTAGTATGTGATTACCGATAGTGTAATAAATGTTTTTGCCTGTTTTAAATTTCACATTTGTAATTCAACTTAGCAAATAAACATTCAGAAAACATATTCATTTATTTGTTCTTCTTTTTGGGGTGTTTATTTTGGGTGAGTTACTGGGGCATTAGGCTATTCCTGATACACCAATGTACCTATGTTCAGAGCACTAAGCATACAGCGCAGGCCTGTGTATATCTCCAACCTACAAGCATTACTTACAGTGCATTTACAGTCTACATGAAACAAAGGTTTGCGTTTTGTTTTGTGTGTGCTCACACAGCTCAGCTTTTCTCACCAATGACAGCGTTGGCGATGGTGATCTTCAACCACATCCTGTCTCGAATCTCCAGGCCAGAGTCAGGCAACTGCATCACCTTGACGATGGTTGCCATGTCTGTTTTACTTGCAGATAGAGGCAAGTCGTCAAACTCTAGGATAGGAGAGAAGTGAGAAAGTATTAACATGTGGAACTTTTCAATTGTTTTAAATGTTGTAAGGTTATCATAATTACCACATAATGGATGCTTCATAGAGTGAGTTGGTGGTTGGTTGTTTTTACCATAGTGTGGGTAAGGTCCTGTCAGAGCAGTGGTGTGTGAAATCCATGCTGCTGGGTCAATGGGTCTCACTGGCTCAGCTGAACACATGAAATAAATGAGGCAACTTGGATAATAGTTTCAAAAGGTCAAACCTGTTCAGGAACATCAGTAACATTGCTCCAAATGTAATAAAAATTATGCATTTGCAAAGAAAAATTAGATATGTATTTGTGTGGTTGCAATATAGAACTAGTGTCGTTCTTACCACGAGGGATGGTGAAGTAGCTTCGTGGAGATGGGTCCCAACATTTGGCAACAGTAAGACTAATAGGACTGGAGAAGAAGCAAATAGAAAATCAGTTTACATGTATTACCACTGTGAACAGAACAGACTACTGTCTACATTCATCTCTTATACTGTTTTAATCCTCAGCTCAGAGATCAAGTCAGTGTTGCATTCGGCGGGAAGTAAGTCCCACAAGTCAGTAAATGACACCACACGTTAATCTGCATATTCATACTGTAGGGGGATCTAACGTTTTTTTTAGGCCAAGGACCACTTAGCTGAAAGAGAGACGGAGCAAGGTCATAAATTGTATAAAACTGAGTTGCATATTAAAAGACAGACAGCCAGACAGATAAAAATGGATGGATAGATATTCATATATTATTTATACATCATGGTTTAAACATACATGTAGAGGGCACAGTGAATCCTTAAGGATACATGTGATTGTACCAGTGGATGGTTACCATAGTGGCTACCTTAAGGCAAGCCCATCATCAATGTTGTGTATATTCATTTTCTTTTTAACAAAGAGGCTGATTTATCTTTGTTAATATGTTGGATTCATGTTAATGTATATTTTCAGGCATAATTTTTCCTTTTGAAAAAAAACTTTGCAACTCTGAGGACCCCCTAGGCATTGTGGACTCCCTGTTAAAAAGCTGTAGAATATTAGTGTGTACAGTAAAGTTAAGTTGTATGTCCTGTTAAAGCTTGCTCTAAACCCATTAACCAGCACGAGGGTGAGGCAGGAAAGTAGATAATAAATGTGGTCTGGAAAAAGTGTTTTAAGTGTGTTAAATTTAGCAAAAAACACGCTGTTTTGGCAACAATCGATAAACTGCAGGGATATGCTTGTATTTTACACTCAGGATTTTTCTCAAAAGGCTTTCCTTTAATTTTTTAAATCCTTTTAGAACCTAAACAGCACCTTATATGATTAACGTGTCAGTCTGAAGTGTAAGATTACACCTTACATACAATAAGTTAAGCTCTCAATATGATAATGTTCCACAGTTAAATAATGCTCAGTAGTTGTCTGAGTTAGCTGTCTGTTCTTACCCAGTTTTGGAAACAATCTCTCTGAGGATCCTCACAGCGTCGTCATTGCTCATGTTCTCAAAGTTTACGTCATTCACCTGATTGGCAGACAACAAAATACATAATTGACTCATTAAATACAATTTGTGTTTTGAAGCTCTGCAGAAGGCAGGGTATTCATGCACTTGTACAGTGCACATTAATCTCTGCACTGCTCTTAGGCCTTCAGATGACTGCAAATCCTAAGCTGCTTTCTAAGGGATACACAGTCAAAATAAAACCTATATTGTAAATGTGGGAAACAACAAATTTTGGTCGGCCATGTTTTAAAGAGGGTGTAACTGTACAGCTCAGCCATACAGAGATCAAGAGAGAGGCATTAACAGGAAGGAAAAGGAGAGGCAGAACTACAACTTTTACAAAATAGCCTCTTAACAGAAGTGAATGCAACATTGTAGTTCTTAATAGGTCACAAAGCCTCAGACAGAAATACAGTAATCTCTTTATGTGTCATGATCAGCTTTCACACATACATACAGCAGCTGCAGAGGAGTTTTCATTCTGCCAAAAACATTGATATCTACCACAAAAGACGCGCATGATGACGAAAACTCCAAATGTTCAATAATATTTTGTATCTGTGAGAGTACCTGAAGGAGCATGTCTCCAGGTTCTATTCTTCCATCAGCAGCCACAGCGCCTCCTTTCATTATGGAGCCAATGTAGATGCCGCCGTCTCCCCGGTCATTACTCTGACCAACAATACTGATACCTAGAAAGTTGTACTTCTCTGTCAGGGAGAAAACAGGGAATACACAGTATTAGGTCTGAAAAACATGCTAATAGCTATGCTATAGATATATACAGTCCCTGACAAAAGTCTTGTCGCTTGTGTACAAATTGACCTGAAGTGCCGCTGAAATATATTTCTAATCAAGATTTATTTACAAGAAATGGCTCATTTAAATCCCAACAGCTTTTGTAATAATGTTTCAGTGCAAAAAAGAAACTGTCAAAATTTATTCTAATATTCACAGCTTGGTAAAGCCCATTGAGTTAATTTTTGCAAAGACATAAGTGTTGTCGCCTTGTCATATGAGCTTCACCTGTGACTAATAATGGATCAATTAGGTCTCAGGTGTGTATAAAAACCCCAGTACACTAGACCTTCACATCAACTGCAACTAGACCTCTGCAAACAGGCCTAAGATTCACCCTGAGACTAAAGTTTTGATTATCAAGAGGCTGAAGACCAGATCCACTGCTGATGTGGCAGACACCTTCAATGTGTCTCAGCGTCAAGTACAGAGGATTAAAAAAACATTTGAAGACACTGGAGATGTTTTTGAGAAGCCCAGGTCAGGCAGACCCCGCAAGACAACTGCTCGAGAGGACCGTTTGTTGGCTCAAAAATCCAAGGCCAGCCCATTTTCCAATGCAGCAGAGCTCCACCAGACCTGGTCCCCTGAAGTCCCTGTGTCAACCAGAACAGTTTGTCGGATTCTGTCTCGAAATGGCCTCCATGGTCGAATCAGTGCCCAGAAGCCAGCACAAAACAAAAGACAATTGAAAAACCGTGTGGCATTTGCCAGGCCACAGCTCGGGCCGAGAAGACTGCTCTGACTAATAGAGGATTGGACCCCTGGAGAAAGAATGAGTAAAAAGGTTGGAATTTGTTCAGAGATGAACTCTATCATGTTGATTTAAAACCTTCCAGTTTACCGCCAAACTATTACAGGGAATTCACCATTCAAGCCCGCCGGGCTCCAAGTGCCACTCAGAAAACATTACAACTTTGCGATGCGCACACCAATCGGGTTTCTGGTTTCACATCCATGACTGGGGGCAGTGTCGACCACCTGCAGGTGGAGGCCAACCCCCATCAAAAAGTCTCAAATACCAAGAAATCTTAGCTACTTCTTATAATCCCAACCATAAAAGAGGCCAAATTCTCCAGCAGGATGGTGCTCCATCGCATACTTCCATCTCCACTTCAAAGTTCCTCAAGGCAAAGAAGATCAAGATGCTCCAGGATTGGCCGGCCCAGTCACCAGACATGAACATCATTGAGCATACGTGGGTTAGGATGAAAGAGGAAGCATGGAAGACCAAACCAAAGAATATTGATGAACTCTGGGAGGCATGCAGGACTACTTTCCTAGCTATTCCTGATGACTTCATCAATACATTGTATGAATCCTTGCCAAACCGCATGGATGCAGTCCTTCAAGCTCATGGAAGTCATACAAGATATTAAATTTGAATCTCACAGCACCACTATTTAATTTGCTGACATATTTTAGTAATTTGTAGTAAATTTGTTCAATTTCTGTATAGGCGACAAAACTTTTGTCTGGCCAAAATTTGACCTTTCTGTCTTGTTTAAATAATACATCTTTTTTTAGTGAAACTCATTTATTTCAGTGCATGAGCTATTTCTTACACCAATTGATTAATTAAAAGTCAGGTTAATAGCAGGTGTTTCTACAAAATAGATAAGCGAGAAAACTTTTGTCAGGGACTGTATACTGTATACACAATGGAAGTGTTCGGTTTACCCATGTTGAGCGTGACAGTGATGATGTTGAGGCTCATAGTTGAGTCTGTGATACTGCTAAAGGATGAAGACTGAAAAGACAGGAAGAAGACACAATACATGACTTACAGTAAAACACATCAGAAATAATCCAAGTGGCTGTATCAATCAGCTCACTCATCTGTTTCTCATACTCAATGTCAATTTGTTTCATTCCACCAGGGGCAATGATGTGTCTCAGCGGTGCTCACCCGGTCTATTTTGGCCACTTTGTGCCTCCGTCGGCGACGCTTGTGTCTTCTCATCAGCTGTGAAGAAGAACTCTGTTCTGTGGAGCTACTGAGCCTGAAACACAGAAGAAAAGATGGAAAATAATGATTTGGAGAGGGAAAGCTATGATATTGGAATAGGAAGTAAGTACATCCATACCATATGGGAGACTGTAAAGAAATGACCTCACACGTTAAGCAAAATGTTGTTTACAGTGTAAATGTGTGTGTAGATTTATATACAGGAGGTAGACAAAATGAAAGAAAACATTCGCAGTAAAATACAATCGTGCTTTACATAACAAGAATGCAAACTAATTGTCACTTTGGAAGCCAACGTTTGTAGTGCTGTTAACCCCCCCCCCCCCTTGAATGTTGCATCCACAACACAACGTCTGTAAGCAGCTTTATGTTGCCTTGGAAGAAGATGACATACAGCATATATACTGTGCTGCTATTTGGTTTTTAACTCAAAGTTTTAGTATGTAACATTTTGTTATTAATGAACGTCTGTTACATTCAGCCATTGCCAAATGAGTTGCTACAAAGCTAATTAAGACTAGCAGCTCCACACAACTCTCTCTGTATTTCTCAGTATGGCTGTGTTCAGAAGATTGTGGCGTCCAGTGATGAAGACAGATTTGTTGTCATTACTTAGAATTCCTCATGGGGGAGACAGAAATTAAGCACTATAGCTTTAATGACTGACATCTGTAGCTGATTGTGATTTAAAGGAGTCACAGCCTATATAGCTGGTAGATCAATTACAACTAGAGCTGAAACAATTAGTTGATTAATCACTTAATTGATTAAAAAAATGTAATCAGCTAGTATTTTGATCATGGATTAAGCAAAAATGCAAAATATTTGCTAAATGCCATTTCACAAGTGTGAGGGTTTTCTGCTTTTTGTGAGTGTTATATCTTTGCTAATTGTATATCTATGGGTTTTGGACTGTTAGAGAGGTAAAACAGGTGATTTGAAACACAGAGAGTGTCAGGACAGTGATTAATCAATAAAAAAGAATGGATTCATTAATGGAAATAATTGTTAAATGCAGCCCTAGCCACAGTCAACATATTGTATTTTAAGTTGTTTACTAACTACTAATCACTATTTTTTTGAAAAACAACAGATTCAGAAACAAACAAACGCTATTGATCTGAGTGTCTGGACAGAGAAGAAACATGTTTTGATGTGAGGTTGAATGTTACCTGCTAGCATCCTCGTCTTCATCGCTGTCAACAAATGAGCTGGATTCCAACTCGCTGCTCATTACTGAGGCGCTGTCGTAACCCATGGCTGAGTCCCTTGCAGTGCGCTCTGATTTTGAGTGGCCGTTGATGCGAGGGACTGGGGAGAGAAAGAGCAGAGCAGCATTTAGTCAGACAGGAGGTAGCGTTGCTTATAGCGGGGTCAATTCAGAACGAGAGGGAGCAAACAAGAAGGGGAGGAAAGACAGTGTTAGTAACAGTGGCGCATTTGGAAAAAGATAATAGTTATCTGTGCAACAGTGACGGAAACAACACAGGAGCTTTAATCTCTGAGACCTGTGGAAGATTTGAGCATTGTTGAAAATATGAACTGAAAAGCAGAACTTGGTTTTCTACTGTATACTGTCTACAGTAGAGTACAGGGGGTGGGGGGATGGAATAAAGCAATAACAAGGACTTTGGCTTCAGTACAATATTGAAAAGGTAAAAATAATGGCTATATAATAAAGTTTAAAAATAAATTCAGCTACTTGAGATCTAATTTGATTATTTATATTTTTTTAATTTAACTCAAACAATCAACAGTATGTTGTAAAAGAAGAATAAACAACATAAAATCACAAAGATAAAACACAAACATAGACAAACCAATCAGATTTTACCAAATAATAAAAAAAGGATACGTTTGAGAAGGAGCAGGCAGAAGGATAATGCTTATGCAGTCCTGCCCCTACTTCACAATATCATGTTATTATAGAAAAAGCAATTAGATATACAGTATTTACTTTAATACAGTGCCTTACTGTACTCTCACTA
>NC_045739.1:1808688-1808824 GCF_008692095.1 Etheostoma spectabile | reverse complement strand
ATCTAACTATCTATCTACACTATACTTTCAACAAAACATTTCTTTCTCATAGTTTGTTTACACTAGCCAATTGCAAAAATATAAATTCAATTCAATTTTATTTATAGTATCAAATCATAAGAGTTATCTCAGCACA
>NC_045739.1:1808533-1808653 GCF_008692095.1 Etheostoma spectabile | reverse complement strand
AACTAACTCTATACTATATGTACACTCTATAATTTAAAAGGACCCAACAATTCCAGTAATTACGCCAAGATCAAGCATTTAGGGCGATAGTGAAAAACTCCATTTAGGGCAGTGCTTCTC
>NC_045739.1:1807664-1808424 GCF_008692095.1 Etheostoma spectabile | reverse complement strand
TAGGCGGCAGTGGCGCTCTCATTGTTACTTCTGTCACGTTCGCGACAGTGCAACATTTAACGTCTTACAAGACAACAGGTTTGCCTTGGTTAGCAGTGTTGAGTCAGCAGAAAGCTCCGACTGCGTTCTGTCTATAGCCTCCGTTATTCAACATAACAACCCCCAACATGAAAAAGGTTTTAACAGGGATGAAAAGAAAAGCGAATTACGAAGCGCAATTAGCGCTTGGCTACACTGTGACTGCAGTTGGAGAAGAGGAAAGACCGGTGTGTTTGCTGTGTCTAAAAATGCTCGCAGCGGACAGCATGAAGCCAAATAAATTAGCGCGTCACTTAAATAAGGGAGAAAGCTATAAGCATTCTGCTTTGTTTTGCAACATCTTACCTTTGTGAGATTGGCTTCTCTGCTGTTGCTGCACTGAAGACCAAGTACAGGTCCCAGCTAAACATTGAGCAGGAGCTGAGAGTTGCACTATCATACTTTGAACCTCGCTTCGAAAAGCTGTGCACTGCAAAACGTGCTCATTGTGGCCATTAAACCTGACTTCCTCCTCATTTTGATCAAAAAAAGAAAGAAAAAATGAGCACAAATTGTTTAATTCATTTTTGTTTTGTAGGTTCAAGTGTTTTATATATTGTGCTCCTGAGTTAATGTTGCTGAACTGAATCAAATTAGTTATTCTTTTTTTAGTGTTTGTAGTTTATTAGTTATTATAATTATTATATTATTGATTTGATTTAATTTTACAATGGTGCAATTA
>NC_045739.1:1807459-1807654 GCF_008692095.1 Etheostoma spectabile | reverse complement strand
CATGTTTACAGTTTAAACAAGGATTTATTCATTTTTTATTTCAGGCATTGATGCACTTAAAATCTTTTCTGTTGCAGACTTAAAACACGATTTAGTTATTCTTTGTAAGTTTGACCATAAGTCTTTCTTTTTTTCTTTTCTTTAATGTTAATAAGGATAAAATGTTATGATGAGATGGATAGTCACGGTGGGGAG
>NC_045739.1:1807361-1807449 GCF_008692095.1 Etheostoma spectabile | reverse complement strand
TTCCGTCTTGCTAGGGGGGGTGTAACAGAAAATAATTGAGAAGCACTGATTTAGGGAGAAACAGACCAAGGTTTTTAGGCGGTGTTTG
>NC_045739.1:1807245-1807351 GCF_008692095.1 Etheostoma spectabile | reverse complement strand
GGTTGGGGGTGTGATAAATAGTGGGAATAGTAGTCACAATAAAGATAATGGCAATGACTAGAAATAGTAAAACAAAAGCTTGTACAGAAAAAAAACATACAACAGC
>NC_045739.1:1807087-1807235 GCF_008692095.1 Etheostoma spectabile | reverse complement strand
GGAACCACAGTACAATATGTGCAAGAAAGAAGAAAGAAATGCTACAATCAATTGTGCCTCCCTTGCAATGCAACTGAAAAATCTTTTGGCATAAAGCAACCACCCTACAACAATCTGCTGGGATTGGAAAGTTTAATTGATGGTGTTG
>NC_045739.1:1806919-1807077 GCF_008692095.1 Etheostoma spectabile | reverse complement strand
GTCCCCAAAAAGGCAGCAGTGGAGCAAAAGGTGGTAATGTTATCTTGAAGAAATTTTTTGATAATTTAATAGTAAATTTATTGAGTTTAACTTAATATTATATATTTTTTAAAAGCTAAACAAAAAAGAAGAAATGAGAAAGAAAAGAAATGAGAGGA
>NC_045739.1:1799051-1806894 GCF_008692095.1 Etheostoma spectabile | reverse complement strand
AGAACAGAAAAGGAACATGAGTTCTAAGGTACGGTCCTGTGGGGCCCTGGACACCTTGAGCTGCCAGCACACACTGTTAGCAGCCACGGCCTGGTAGGGACTTTCAACCATGACACCAGATCGCTCAGCTCAAGGTAGAAACCACGTCCGCCCTTTTTAATTCATCACACTTCCTGTCTGAATGGGCTGTGCCACACAATGAAGTCGGCATCGTTCCTGATACGAGAGTCCAATCGTAAGGACATGATACACATTACAGTAGCTTGTTACATGCCAACTGTGTCCAAACCTCATCAAGTTTTTTTCTTAATATACAGAGGGAGTTTTGGTTTTTATTTGACCAGTTTTGTCAGATGTTTTATTAAACCCAGAACTGTTTATAACACAATGACTCTCTTATTTATTTTTTGCAATCACAATATACAGACACTTAAAAGGCTAGTGTGTGGTGTGTCATTGGGGAAAAGTCTATTATGCTGACAATAGGCAATTTTTGCCCGCACCATATTCTGACTGGCTACTAACAACCTCCACCACCACCACCACAACTATGTTAAGCATGACAACAATAATCAAGTTTAAATTTGGTATATCGAATAAAAAGCTAATTATCAACAAAACTAGAATGCCACTCAAGAGATGAAGACTTCCAGCCAGGCAATAATGATTTCCGAATATAAAATCGGAATAAGCCCGTATTTGGTATACACCCCAAATGAAACGGCTGTCAGACACCTTCAACCTGTGTTAATAAATCTGTTTGTGACCTGTGCGAAACATAACCCCTGGGCGGGCTGATAGAATAGGTATAAAGGACGCACGGATATCACATATACTGAACTACCTAATTGTCCAACTTGCATCTTTTTGCGTCACTGTGTTTATTGTAGAAAATGTATAATATCTGTCCGAGTGTGGGGAAAATAATTATTATATCCTTTTAGAGATTCATGGGTGAGAGACAACATGGTAAGATTTACTTGACCGGGAGTCCCTAAAAGTTCCATCATACAGCTAAAAGGTGTCTGTATAACCCATGTTGCTGTGCTCGATGGTGTTGTGCAGGCACACTACCCTAGCCTTAAAAACCCTAACCCTACCCTAAACACCATAGACCGCCAGGTCGAATGAAAGACTACATGGGTCCCCACTTCCTCTTTTTATTAAGTTTTTAGTGTTCGAAAACCCTTCCCTCACCACTGATTCTGGTCGCCTCTCCTCCTTCAGTTTTTGTCGGGACCTCCTCTGCCGCGCATCAGAACCATCTTTTCCGTTATTAAAACCCCAACATGTTTCTCAGTTTCCCTTCTTTTTTCCTTTCTTTCTATTTTTAGGACTTTTCTATTCTAGATAATGCTTTTCAGATTTTATTATTTTTTTTTTTAGTGACTACTTGCTGCCTCAGGGGGGCCCAACCGATATTTAGACACAATGTTTAATTTTATGTGGTTTTTCTTTTCTTATAAGTTATTAAAGAATGCCTTGGTGTCTTTATGATTTTAGTCTGGTGGGTTTTATTTGGTAGAGTGATGAGATGTACTTAATATTCATTGTCTTTGTTTTCCCTATCTTGTTTTACACCATGCAATTGCTTGCCTCGAATGGATTTTACATGATGATACACATACCATCGGTTTATATAGCTCAATATGAACAGTGTGGTGATTTATTCTATGATGTATGATTAAAATATTTTATATTATTTACTTATTTATTTCACTTATAAGATGTGGCGCGATTATTATCAGTTGGTATCACGTTTTTACCACAGCACACTTATCTACACACATCTTTTAATGGTTATGATGTACTTTTTATCGTGCTGAGGGGGCAAAATACCGTTAACAGTATTTTATATACTATATATAAAAATGGTTTTTATCAAAAGTAATTTAGGTGCGCACTATAAATGATTTAGTGACAATATTTTTGAAATCTATTTAAATAGAAAGTTCTTTCACACAAAAGCTAGACACCGGGCATTTTTTTATCAACAATAACGATTATACGCTCTTTTCTATATATTAGTATTTAGTTTGATTATTTTATTATCATTTTATACTCCCCCCACAGGGCCGCTTTGCTTACTAATGCCTCTATTAACAGGTGTAAATATAATATATACATTTATTATTGTAATACCTTTTAATTTATTAAGAATTATGTGGTAGAGACACAATCCAGAGCGGAGCCGGAGCAGGAGATGAGGACCTTTTAACATATCACAGTTTTATATTTCCCTGTGTCCTTCCTGTCTGTGGTTCTAGTTGGTACGGACGCGGAACATTTGGCCCTGCTTTTACACAGCTATTTAGAACCTAACCAGGTTTTTGTAACAGAGAGGAAGTTTAGGTGTTTGTTAGGGCACACCAGTGGTCCGCCTTGACTGCCTGGGAGGCCCTCGCAAGCGCACACTAGGCGGGGCCGTTTTACCCTAACCGCACCCCTAATCGTATACCACCAACCACTGCCTAAATCCGTAAGCTCCCTCCCGGAGCCGTTGGGGGGCTAATAACACAACAAGAAACATTAGGCATCCCAAGCAATGGTCCACCATAAAACGAGATTTGACCGTGAGGATATTGTGATATACATGTGTTTGGAGGAAAAACGAAACCACGTCCACCTATGCGATATTACCTGCTAATAATAAAGACCGCAAAATATAAGAATGCAGTTAGTTACTATACTGTGGTTGTCAAACATGACTTAGAGGTTATTAATGTACACAGGAACTCTACCCACATAAAAAGACTAAAGAAACCCCCAGAACTGACATATGTGTCGGTAAAAATTTCTGCGTAAATTCAGTTTTGGAACATAACATATACACCAACTAGATGCCAGAGGTGCACTTCATAGAAGCAAGCCATACACCCAGGGCTTATGCATGTTCTAGGTATTAGGGGTACGGGGGCCACGAACAACCCATCACATCTTGAGGGGATCCCAGGCATGGGGCCGATACACTAAGTATTTTTCACTTATTATCACACATCGCGAGATGGGTATTGCGTGCTGCACTTATGTGGTGTTAAAATACAGAAAATGACTCCTGACGGAAAACCCCCACTGCTTAACATTGTGAGATTGGGCATTCATTGGCGAGAGGTCTTCGAGTGCCCCTTCTAGTGAGAAAGGTTTGTTACATGACCACATACTCACTGATCCCTTGTGGTCGCCGGACTGATCAGTTCCAGGAAGTGGAACAGGTCTGGTACAGGTCCTTTGGGGCTTACCAGTCGCCTTGGGACAGTCCAAGTCAAGGTCCAAAATTTAAACTTTAATGCCATAGTTTTTTTTTAATGTTGCTATTTTTTTATATTTACCTATTTTAAAAACGAAAACAATTTAAAATCCCAAAGGATAAGTCCAGCAGCCACCAACACCACCACCAGGCTCTGGGACTGTCCCTAGTTTACAGATGGTTAGAAAGGCTTATGCATGTGTTTTTCCCAGTGTGCTATTATTGTAACATAACCATTGTTGATGTTATTCACTTTGAGTTTTAACCCAACTCTTCAACTCGCCAACCAGTCTTACTGTACCTCTTTGAGGATACTCTGCTGATGCAGCCCAGATGAAGGCGCTACTCGAGTAGGAAGGGACAAATCAACAGCCTGAGAGCCAGCCAGTTGGAACCAGGACCACGGGGGCCGACCCTCAGAACCTTAATGGCTGAAAGATCCCATTACCAGCTGAAGGCCACGCAGACAGCAAGTCCAAAGGAGGCCGTCTTGCAGACCTGCTGCTGTAACCATGCCAGAAACGGGCCTCTGGTTGCTTTCGGATGGACCATGATGGATCGAATAGGAAACGCCAGCGGTCCTGAGAATGCAAACAGTGGAAGAGTAAGTCCAATACCTGAGCGGGGGGTCACACGCTTGTTCTAAAGGGTTTTGGGTGTGGTCCTTTGGAAGAGACAAATGAATTTTGACTATACTGCAACATAACTCATAATTATTCAATGGTCCCCAGAAGATGATTTTAGGGGCATGTGGTGAAGACCTGACCCTCATTCCCCCACCCCCTCATCGGTTTACATATCCTAGCTGTTCTCAGTCATGTCACTGGAAAGATGATTAACAATAAAAAAGAAGAGGGGTGTAGGCTGCCTCTACTATCAATAACTTTGTGTACAGCTTCATT
Organism: Etheostoma spectabile; assembly: GCF_008692095.1. Taxonomy (NCBI): domain Eukaryota; kingdom Metazoa; phylum Chordata; class Actinopteri; order Perciformes; family Percidae; genus Etheostoma; species Etheostoma spectabile. Next base: position 1,802,745 of record NC_045739.1, on the reverse strand, counting down.
CAACAAACGTAATTAAGCAATTGGTGCTAGGGGTGTGCTATCAGTTAGACCGCCTGCCATCAACCTATATGCGAGCGGCTAAGAGACACGTCTCTGACTCTAGGCACTATTGTAAACTGTTTCATGTCATATGTGGGAGGTAATGAACACGGCCCGAATACAAACATGCGATAATACAGTCAAACTAAGGGTTATTTGAACAATCCTTTTTTTTGGTGTTGCTCCCGGTCCTAGGACTAGCGTCACAGTTTTCCGCGGGACACGCGTGTTCGGAGTATATTGTTGATCTCCACTGAGGAACTACCCGCGACAATATATGCAGAGGTATGATTAGTTAGCATTAGAGTCAAAGTTCGTCAACTGTGTGTGTCCTATATGAGGTTTTTATGTTTTTGGTTGAAAAGTACAATGATGCTCTGCTATACTCAACTAACAATTTGGGTTGAACCACTTGATCACCTTACGGCCCTACAGAGAAAATGCATCTGGGTAATAAACAAATGACTAACTTGTTTTTCATCTGTAGCATTCAAAAAGATCGTGATCTGGGTTCACCTTAAGTACTCAATAGTTAGGGTTTGGCAAGACATCTCTCTACCCTTCGGACATGATGAAACCTTTGCAAGTCCCCGTGAACGCTGAGCCGAATAACCAAGGTGGAGAATGATTAACAGAAGGCAAACCTAATTCCATCTCCTATGTAGCGTCACGGAGTCTGTATCTGAAAGTCGCTTATCATAATAAGATTTTGAGAGAGAGAGAAAGAGAGAGAGAGAGAGAGAGAGAGGAGAAGAGAGATGCTGTTCGCATTAGGACAGGAACAAGAAGGACTGGTGACTGTTGGGTTATGGAAACAGTTTCTATAGAGATAAATGAATTGCGGTAATGCAGGAACCTTGTTTAAACCTTTGTTGCTCATCTGTCCCGATCAAAATGAACAAATCAACTATTTTTGACCGCTTTATCAACTTTTTAAATTTTTATCTCATTTTCTGTAGCATTTTTTTTTCAATGTTGTATTTGTGACGTTTTGATGTTATTTCAATCTGCAGAACGTAACATGACGTTATTACACTTTAGTTATACAGTTATTTTGTCTAATTGTATGGTCAAAACAAGGTAAGGAAATTTATCCCTAAGTTGAGTTAGAAAAAGGCAGAAAATTAGGAATTAATATTAGAAGTAAAATTAAAGACAATGGATGTTTGGATGGGATAATCCCAACTGGAATTAGATTGTCACATTTGTACTCAATCGCTATTTCCAAATACTAGTCAATTGTTTTTTTTTCAATGCTAAAATTGAACACAAAGACATAAACCCCAAAAAATAACCCATCAAAATCACCCCAAGAGGCGTTGTGTGGAATCATCAGTTATTGGGTAATTAAAAGAACTGATATAGGAACCGTGCCAATTTGACCCAAGGACAACATGACGGAAATACACATTTCACCTGATGGTCAGCAAAGCTTCCTAAACTGACAGTTAAGCCATTTCTTATCCCATGTGTTCAATGCCATGGGCGGATAGCAGGAAGAAACAGTGCCGTGGCAGTTTGGTCCTAGAATTGTAGGTGATAAGGAGGTGCAGTTTTTTGTTTCCATGTGGATCAGTACTGCCTACAATTACAACTATGCATCTTATCAAAGAGAGCTACTTTACCAGGTTTCACACCATGTGGAAAGTGGATCTGCTCTTTAGGATCTCAGCAGCGGAAACATCCTTAGACCTAATCAAAGGGGACGGAAGTTCCCCAAAATAATAATATAATGATATATTTTGTATATTTCACAAACTGGCAGCTGGTGGAATAGGCAGAACATGAGACATTACTCTCCTATATCATGGACATGACCCATCTAACATTTCTTATAGAACTTTTATCTCTGATGCTTGTCTGTTTGCCCCCTGGCCACGTGCTGGTGGCACTCGTGGTGTGGGGGTTAACTGAGGAAGTAAAAACTGATTTCTGTTGTCTGTTCTCCAAATTAAAAAATAGACACATTAAACAGGGATCAACATCAAAACAATACAACGGGGAAGCCCTTCCTTCCAATGTGTGGACAGTATGCTGTTTACCCACAAGTCACGTACAAGTTTCCGTCACATGCATCACCCGTACAGAAATATAACAATATATTATTTGTGCATATCACGTCCTCAGGACATGATAACTGCTGGAGAATTGGTCCATATGTCGAATATTTTGTCTGGCAGAATCCCATCGTGGACTTGGTGGTGTGTTGCGTGCGCCTGGCGTGCATCACGTTGAATTCACACACGTTAGCGTCACTCATAGCACGCACTTTTGCGTTTTCTCTTCAGATCGTTTCCGCGCTAAAGAGAGCCTTAGTTGACTCTGCCTTCCTCCTTTCAGTGTGGATCTAGCTTAACTTGAATATTAACACTCAAAACATCACTCTGTCTTTATATTTATCCATTTTTAGTCTACAAATGCATAAATATAACATTTATAGTTATTTAAAATACTTATATAATGAATTAACAAAAACATAAAAAAATGCACTCCCAGATGTAAACTGAAGAGAAAAGATGACTTGACTGTATATCACACTGTTCCTGTTTATTGGATTTTATCTAAGTTGTTATATATAATATATATATATAATATATATATATACTATATATATATATATTAGGGCTGCACAATTAATCAAATTTTAAATCGCGATCACGATTTTGACTTCCCACGATCAAATTTGCGTGATCGAGCAAATTTTTTTTTTTATCATTAGAACGCTCCGGGGTTTTTGCAAAGCCAATCACTGCTCCGGAACTACTGTATGATCATGAGCCAGTCAGTTGTTCCTGCACCGCGCAGCTTAGTTTTAGATGTAGACAGTCACAGAGGACAGAGAGCGTGAAGGAACTCAACAGATGCATCAAGTTTATACGTCGGTTCTTAAGGTTTACCATTTACGCTAGACACTTTGTCCCAGCAGAGAGCAGCTAGAGTCGGTGCTAGTAGCGTCCTTTACATGTGTTAGCTCACCTAGGACGCACACGTGCTAATGTCCTCGCATCCGCTACAATGCTGTTTTATGGATATGGTTTAATTTTGCGTTACATGACCCATTTCGTCGGTAAAGCCATGTCTGTTGAATCTCTCATCTTCTCTCTCTCCTCTACTCTCCGGCAGCCCGGCCACACAGCTATGGACAGCCAAACCATTCAAAACACAGATTCTCCAGCACGTACAACACGGACACACACGTAAACAACGCGCAAATAACGCGCAAAATACACGTAAACACGGTCGATTTTCTCATGTTAACACGAAAATACCGTAACACACATAAATTACGCATAAATTAATGGTGTTATCAGCACAGTAACAACGCGTAGATCGAACGTGTTGTTTACGTGTAATGTTCTTGTAAATTTGAGCCATCGTCCCTACTCAATTTTGAATGGTGAGCGTCCTAAGCTCCATTGGCTGCTGAGCAGTAGGCTAAACCATTTCTGTAAGCCTGGGGAGGGTCGCCTGCCAACATTCCAATGCAAAGGATCCTCACGTACGCGTAATTTACGTGTTGTTTACGTGTATTTTACGTGTATTTTACGTGTTGTTAACATATGAAAAATCGACGCGTTGTTTACGTGTATTTTGCGCGTTGTTTGCACATTGTCTGCGCGTTGTTCACGTGTTGTTCACGTGTTGATTACGTGTG
>NC_045739.1:1798409-1799041 GCF_008692095.1 Etheostoma spectabile | reverse complement strand
TGTATTTGAACGGTTTGGCTTTCCATACTTGGCGTGCCGGCCAGAGCTTTTTTGCAGCTCAAGTTGGTGACGCAGTGTATGTATGTATATATGTCTATGTATATATACCATTCTTTGACAGTTATTCCAGAGGAAAAAGTGAGAGAGATGAGGATGAACAGAGGGAACAAGTAAGAAATAAAGAGAGTCTCTGTCACAACATGAAGGCTTTGCTGGGCTTTCCTCAATGGAACAAGCCAAATATAAAACACATGACCCATTTTTTGTTTTAAAGATTATTTCTTTGGACATTTTAGGCCTTTATTTGTATAGGACAGCTTAGAGATGAAAGGGGAGAGACAAGGGGATTGACATGCAGCAAAGGGCCGCAGGTCAAAGTCAAACCTGCGGCCACTGCGTCACTCTATCTATGGGCGCCTGCTCTACCAAGTGAGCTAACCAGGCGCCCCACCTGACCTATTTACTACTGCCATTGTCTCTGATGGCTGTCCCCACCAACCATCACATATGTCTACTCTGAAAGTCTTTTTGTCCTCCAATAAGTTGAACCCTCACGTTCATCAACTTGTATGTGCATGTGTATATGAAATAGAAAACAGCATGACTTGAAAAGCTCTTGGTGTCATGCTTGA
>NC_045739.1:1798062-1798399 GCF_008692095.1 Etheostoma spectabile | reverse complement strand
TGGGCCCAAAAAGGCAATATATTTCGTCTTAACATATAGAAGAAACAGACGGCCTGTAGTTATTAACATTTATGAACTAGTCCTTCTCAGAGGCCGATTTCTTTTATTTTCTCAGCCTGACTGGGAGGTATAATTATGGGTGTTCAACATATAGGAGAATCCAAAGACATGTTACAGTTATGTGTTATGGAGGTTGGATGTAGATGTGACTTTGTGTTTGTGGTTTTTTCTTTCAACTGAATATGAGGAATCACAGGACATGTTTAAACACATTCTAATTTGTACTTTATGAGTCATAAAGCTGAAGTTGTCATGTTGTTCCGAAGGTTCCGTTGTC
>NC_045739.1:1797931-1798052 GCF_008692095.1 Etheostoma spectabile | reverse complement strand
CCATAATGGTTCTGGAATCCTACATCACAAAAGTCTACAGGAGAGAACATTTCAGTTCTAATGGTCATTCCAATATCTTCACGCGTTGAGTACAGACACAGAGAGACATCCCGTTTTGAAC
>NC_045739.1:1797787-1797873 GCF_008692095.1 Etheostoma spectabile | reverse complement strand
TCACAGCACGGTAAGCTGATTTAAATCTATTTTTATCTAGTACAAACTAATTTGAGGCATTTCTTTTCTTTTCTAATTTAAATGTA
>NC_045739.1:1792968-1797777 GCF_008692095.1 Etheostoma spectabile | reverse complement strand
ATATACAGTCAAGTCACTTTCTTCTCAGTTTTACATCTGGGAGTGCATTTTTTTATGTTTTTTGTTAATTTCATTATAATAAGTATTTTAAATAACTATAAAATGTTATATTTATGCATTTGTAGACATAAAATGGCATAAATATAAAGACAGAGTGATGTTTTGAGTGTAAATATCAAGTTAAGCATAGATCCACACTAAAAGAAAGGAAAGGCAGAGTCAACTAAGGCTCTGTTTAGACGGAAACGATCTGAAGAGAAAACGCAAAAGTGCGTGCATATAGTGACGCTAACGTGTGTGAATTCAATGTAGTATGCACGCCAGGCGCCTACGCAACACCACCAAGTCCACGACTGGGAGTCCTGCCAGACAAAATATATCGACATATGGACCCAATTTCTCCAGCAGTATCCTGTACCTGAAGGACGTCATATGCACAAATTAATTATTGTTATTTTCCTGTACTGGTGCATGCATGTGACGGAAACTTGTACGTGACTTGGTGGTAACTGCATACTGTCCACACATTGGAAGGAAGGCTTCCACGTTGTATTGTTTTGGATGTTGATCCCTGTTTAATGTGTCTATTTTTTTTAAATTTGGAGAACAGCAACAGTTGACATTTTTACTTCCTCAGTTAAAACCCCAAACAGCGCAGCACGTGGGCCAGGGGCAAACAGAAAAGCATCAGAGATTTAAAAGTCTAGTAAGAATGTTAAGATGGGCATGTCCAGATACGGAGAGTAATGTCTCAGTTTCTGCCTTATCCACCAGCTGACAGTTTGTGAAATATAAATAAAACATTATATTATTATTTTGGGGAACTTCAGTCCCCCTTAAATTAGGTCTAAGGATGTTCCTGCTGTAGATCTCTAAAGAGCAGATCCACATTTTCCACATGGTGTGAACCGGTAACGTAGCTCTCTTTGATAAGATGCATAGTTCGTAATATGGTCAGTCTGATCCACACTGGAAACAAAACCTGCACCTGTCCTTATCACCATTAGTCCTAGGATCCAACTGCACCGGCACTGTTCTGTCCTGCTACTGCCCAATGGCATTGAACACATGGGATAAGAAATGGATTCATGTCAGTTTAGGAAGCTTTGCTGCCATCAGGTGAAATGTTAACCGTCATGTTGTCCTTGGGTCAAATTGACCCGGTTTCCTATATCAATGTTCTTTTTAATTACCCAAAATAACATGATTGATTCCACACAACGCTCTTTGGGGTGATTTTGATGGGTTATTTTTATGGGGTGTCTTGTTCAATTTTATAGCATTTGAAAAAACAATTGAAGTGATTTTGAAATAGCGTTGAGTAAAAGTTGACATATTCCAGTCTGGGATTATCCATCAACATCCATTCCTTTAATTTTACTCTAAATAATTCCTAATTTCTGCTTTTCTAACTCAAACATTAGGAATAATTTCCTTATTTATTGACCATAAATTAAAAAAATAACTGTAAAACTAAAGTTAATAAGTCAGTGTTACGTAGTATTGAAAACATCAAAAGAAAATACAAACATTGAAAAAAAAGCTTCAGAAACGTGAGAAAAATTTAAAAAGATTGATCAAAAGCGTCAATAAAATAGTTGATTTTCAATTTTGACGGGAAGATGACACAAGGTTTAAACAAGGGTTCCTGCATTACCGCAATTAATCTCTATAAGAAACTTTGTCATAACCCACAGTCACGTCTCCTTCTTGTTTCCTGTCTAATGCAACAGCCATCTCTCTCTCTCTCTCTCTCTCTCTCTCTCTCTCTCTCTCTCTCTCTCTCAACAATCTTTATTATGAAAGAGACTTCAGATACAGATCCAGTTGGAAGCATTGGATGGAATTAGGTTTCATCTGTCTACTCATTCTCAACCCCTGGTTATTCGGCTCAGCTTTCCACGGGGATTTGCACAGGTTTCATCATGTCAGAATGGAGAGAGAGCTTGACCAAACCCTAACTTTGAGTACTTAAGGTTTGAAAGAACGACTTTGAATGCTACATATGAAAAAACAAGTTTATTCATTTGTTATCTACCCAGATGCATTTTCTTAGGGCGTTAATGTTACACAGTATATCAACCAAATTTGTTAGTTGAGAAGCAGCCCATTTGTCACTTCAAACAAAAACAAAAAACTCATATAAGACACACACAGTTGAACTTTGACTAATGCAAAATCATACATATGCAATATTGTCGGTTGTGTCCTCAGTTGGAGATCAAACTATACTCCGACACGCGTCCCGGGAAACTGTGACGCTAGCCTGAAGGGACGCAAACACAAAAAAAGGATTCGTTATAAATAACTTAGTTTGACTTGTATTTATGCATATGTTGTATCGGGCCGTGTTCATTACATCCCACAATAAGAAACAGTACAAATAGAGCTATAGTCAGGAAGTGGTTACCTTAGCTTAGCATAAAGGCTTGAGGCAGGGGTAAACTGCTAGCCTAGCACCACTGATTAATTACTGTTTGTTGAAGCTGTACACAAGTTATGATATTAGAGGGAGTGACATGATGAGAACAGCTTGGATATTTAAAACCGATGATGAGGTCAGGTCTTCACCACAATGCCCCTTAACATCATCTTCTGGGGACCATGAATAACTAGAGTTCTATGATTGCATGTATAGTCAAAATTCATGTTGTCTCTTCCAAAGACCACCAAACCAGCACAAGCGTTTGACCCCCCTGCTCCAGTATATTTGACTTACCTCTTCCACTGTTGCATCCCAGACCGCTGGCGTTTCCTATTCGATCCATCCTGGCTCCGAAGCAACCAGAGGCCCGTTTCCTGGCAGTCAGCAGCAGGTCCTGCAGACGGCTCCTTTGACTTGCCGTCCTGCTGTGGCCCTCAGCTGGTAATTGAGATCTTTCAGACATTAAAGGTTCTAGGTCGGCCGCCTGGTCCTGGTTCCAACCCTGGCTGCTCTCAGGCTGTTGATTTGTCCCTTCATAATCAGAGTCAGAGTCCTCCTCCTGGGCTGCATCAGCCAGAGTCTCCTCAAAGAGCTCCAGTATAGACTGGTATGGAGAGTTGAAGATGGGTTAAAACTCAAAGTGATAACATCAACACTGGTTATGTTACACATTAATAGACACTGGAAACACATGCATAAGCCTTCTAGTAAATCTGTAACTAGGGACAGCCCAGAGCCTGGTGGTGGTGTTGGTTGCTGCTGGAAATGGGATTTTAAATTGTTTTAGTTTTACTAATAGTTAAATATAAAATAGCAACATTAAAAAAAACTATGGCATTAAAGTATAAATTTAGACCTTGACTGTGACTGTCCCAAGGCGATTGGTAAGCAAAGGACTGTAACAGACATGTTCCACTTCCTGGAACTGATCCAGTCCTGGACCACAAGGATCATTGAGTATGTGTCTGTAACAAACCTTTTCTCAACTAGAAGGGCACTCGAAGACCTTCGCCAATGCATGCCCAATCTCACAATGTTAATGCAGTGGGGGTTTTCCCAGTCAGGAAGTCATTTTCCTGTTATTTTAACACCACATAAGTGCAGCACGAATACCCTATCTCGCGATGTTGATAAAAGTGAAAAATAATTAGTGTATCTGCCCCATGATTGGGATCCACTTCAAGATGTTATGGGTTGTTCCTTGGCCCCCGCTACACCCTAATACCTAGACCACATGCATAAGCTCCTGGGTGTATGGCATTGCTTATATGAAGTGAACCTCATGGCATATAGTTGGGTAATGTTATGTTCCAAAACTGAATTTAGCAGAAATTTTTACAGAAAAATATGTAAGTTCCTGTGGGTTTCTTTAGTATTTTATGTGGGTAGAGTTGTACATAATAACTCTAGATCATTGTTTGCAACAGTAAGTAATAAATGCATTATTATATTTTGAGGTCTATTATATTTAGAGGTTAAATCAGAATAGGTTTACGTGGTTTAGTTTTCAAAAAACACCATATTTAACAACTATCCTCACTGTCAAAAGTTATGTCGAGACCATTGCTTTGGGATGCAATGTTTATTTGTGTTATTAGCCCCCAACGGCTCCTGGGAGACGTACGCACTAGGATTAGGCAGTGGTTGGGTAAAGATTAGGGTTGGGTTAGGGTAAAAAGGCACCGCCCTAGATGTGCGCTGCGAGGGGCACAGGCACAAGGGGACCACTGGTGTGAATAAAACACTTAAAATCCTCCTTAAAAAACCTGGTTCGGTTCTAAAAAGCTGTTTAAAAGAAGGCCAAATGTTCAGAGTAAGACCAAAGAACCACAGGACAGGAAGGACAGCAGGAAAATAAAACTTGAAATAAAAGGTCTCCTCCACTCCTGCTCCGGCTCCTCTCCTGGAGTGACTACCACATAATTATAATAAATAAAATTACAATAATTAAAATATATATTATATACACTGTACATAGAGAAAAGAAAAGGGGGGGGGAGTTATAAAGATAAATAAAATAATCAAATAAATAAAATATATAGAAAGAGAGTAAAAGTTATGTTGATAAATAAAATGCCCGGTGTCCAGTTTAAAAGAAATTCTATTTAAATATATTAAAACATATTAAAATCATTATTTGACATAAATTACTTTTGAAACAACATTTAAAAGTAATAAAATACTGTTTAAGTTATTTCCCCCTACCGATAAAAAGTACACATACCATTAAAATTTGTAGATAAGTGCTTTGGTAAAAAAGTGCTACAAAGATAAAAAGTGCCACAATATAATAAATAAATAAGTAAATAAATAATAAAATATTTTAAATACATCATAGAATAAAACCACACTGTTAGTAGCATGCATAAAACCGATGGTATGTG
>NC_045739.1:1777025-1792958 GCF_008692095.1 Etheostoma spectabile | reverse complement strand
TTAAAATCCAGAGGCAAGCAATTCATGGTGTAAAACAAGATAGTGTAAAACAAGACAATGAATATTAATAATCTCATTAAAATATACCAAATAAACCCCACAGAATAAAAATCATAAAGGACCACCAAGGCATCTTTAAATAACTTTATTTAAGAAAGAAAACACATAAAATTTTGTCTAAATATAGGTTGGGCCCCCCCTGCAGGCAGAAAGTAGTCACCTAAAAAGAAAAAATAATAAAATCTGAAAAGCATTATATAGAATATAAAAGTCATAAAAATAGAAAGAAAGGAAAAAGAAGGGAAAGAGAACATGTATGGGGTTAAAAGACTGGTTCTGATGCGCTGCAGAGGAGGTCCCGATAAAACCTGAGGAGAGAGGAGACCAGAACAGTGGGAGGGAAGGGTTTTTAGAAACTAAAAACTTAATTAAAAAGAGAAGTGGACCCATGTTAGTATCTTTCATTCAGACCCTTGGGGTCTATGGTTTTTAAGGGTTAGGGTTAGGGTTAAGGCTAGGGTTAGGTGCCTTGAAAACACCATCGAGCACAGAAAACTGTGTTATACAGACACCTTTTATCTGTACTGATGGAACTTTTAGGGAATCCCTGTCAAATTAAATCTTACCATTTTGTCTCTCACCCATGAATCTCTAAATGCTATAATAATAATTCCCAACACTCTGCCAGATATACATTTCTACAATAAACACAGGCGCAAAAAGTGCAAAGTTGGAAATTAGGTAGCAATAAGTGATCTCCCTGGCGTCATTATTATTATTATTATCATCAGCCCGCCAAGGAGGTTATGTTTTCAGCAGTTACATAACAGATTTTTATAAAACTAGGTTGAAGGGTGAAGCCGTTATATTTTGGGGTGTATCCAAATCACGGGGCTTATTCCGATTTTATATTGGGAAATAATTAATTGCCTTGGTGGAGGTCTGCACTCTCTGAGTGGCATTCTAGTTATTGTTATTATTATTATTTTTAATATGATATACAATATAACTATGATTATTGTTGTCATGATTAACATTAGTTGTGTTGGTGGTGGTGGTGGTTGTAGTAGCAGTAGTACTATTGGTAGCGGCAAAAATTGCTATTAGCATAATAGACTTCTTCCCAATCTGACACACACACACCTAGCCTTTTCAATGTGTCTGTCTATTGTGATGCAAAAAATAAATAAGAAGTATTGTATAAAATATTGGGTTTAAAAAACATCTCAAAACTGGTCAAATAAAACCAAAACTCTCTGTATATTAAGAAAAAACTTGATGAGGTTTTGGACACAGTCTGGATGAACAGCTACTGTAAAACATGTCCTTAGAATTGGACTCTAGTATCATGAACATGCCCGACCTTCCAATGTGCAGCCATCAGACAGGAAGGTGTGATGAATAAAAAGGGGGACGTGGTTTCTTACCTTGAGCTGAGCGAGGTCACTGGTTGAAGAGGTCCTACCCAGGACGTGGCTGCTAACCAGTGTGTGCTGGCACAGCAGGGCCAGCAGGCCCCACAGGACCGCAGTCCTCATGTTATCCTTTTGCTGCGAATACTGACACTCCAGGCTGCACTGCAAGATTTTATATACATGCCAACACACACACACACACACACACACACACACACACACTCTATGCAACAGACAGTAAGTGTCATTGGCTCATCATTTTGGAGATTACCTCGAGTGCATTCTGACACCTCTGCCTGATAAGGCAGCTGGTCAGCTGGTGGTAGGTGATGTGTGTGTGTCTGTGTATCATCACACTTTCCGAGCAACAGTGGTATGACCTGAGGAGCCATCTTGGAGCTCTGAGCTCAGACATGGTGTGCATTGACAGGAATGCAGCGTTCACCGTGCAAATACTCACACTCACACTCCTGCGCCTTATAAATACCATAGTAGGTTAAAACCGCTTCCCCTGGGTTACAGGAAGGCTACGTGGTGTAGATTAGTGGAAGGAAACTATGTCATTTATGTTTATTTTACACAATATTTATTATGATTCTGTTTGGGTTTGAGTTATGTTAGGGGTTGAGACGGTTATGTTAAATTGAATGCAAGCAGTACCTGTTTCCACACAACCCCGTAAACAACATTTTGGAAAATAAGCTCATTCACTTTTTCTGAGATTGAGATGAAAAGATTGATACCACTCTTGTGTCTGTATTACTCTAAGTATGAAAAGAGTCCAAACTTAACATCAATGAGACCCTGAAAAAGGCTTAGGCTACTCTCCAAACTCCCATCACCCAATACTGTCTCATTAAGAATTACGTTCCCATACAACGTATGTCTACGTCAAAAACAAAAACTACATTTCCCTCAAAACATGATTGAGAATGCCGTTGTGTGGGAAAGTCATTGGTAGGAGACAGGGCCGCATCACTACAACACATTATGTGATATTTGTTAATATTTGTGCTCATACAGAGCAGAACAAAGGTGGGGGGGGCAGCACTAATGCACACAGAGCATTTGTTAGCTTCATGGTTTGCTCACGCACCCAGAGGACCAGGCTTCTTGCCGAGAGGTGTGCTCATCAGCGATAAAGTACCCAGGCATCATCAGCAGGTAGCCTCTGGATGATGTAGAGCCAGCCGGTCAATATTACCAATCGAACCCCTTCAGGCCCTTTTTAAGACCTGCATCACCCTGTCACGGTTCTAAATCGCAATGAAGACCGGCTTGCTCTACAATAACCTTTATGTCTGTGTGCCCAGCCCAGCCAATTTTAAGTTAAAAAATGTGAATATTTTGTTACTTCCTGCTCATGGGCCCTATTTCACCGATCTAAGTGCATGGTGTGAAGTCCATGGCGGAGGTGCGTTCAGTGTGTGCACAAATCCAGTTTTGCTAGTTTAATGACAGGGGAAAAAAAGGGTCTGTGTGCCAGGCGCATGGTCCTAAAGGGTTGTATGTAATTAATCAGAGGTGTATTCTAGGCGTAACATGTAATCAACCAATCAGAGAGTCATTTCCTCTTCCCTTTAACAGCCAGGCGCGTTTGGACCTTGGTCTCTGTGTGTGTGTGTGTGTGTGTGTGTGTGTGTGTGTGTGTGTGTGTGTGTGTGTGTGTGTGTAAAAAGTATAGTGTGATCGCGCTGTGCACGAGCCTAGGCACATTGTTCTAATGTGCTGTTAAAATAACAATAAAATGCTGCGTAATTGACTTTAGACCAGGTTTTTGTTGAATCAATGGCTAGAAGACAACAATACGCCCAGAAAGCACCTGAACACACCTCCCTGTAAGACCAGCACGCCCAAAATGCACCTGAACACACCTCCCTGTACGACCAGCATGCCCAAAATGCACTTGAACACACCTCCCTGTAAGATCAGCATGCCCAGAATGCACCTGAACACGCCTCCCTGTAAGACCAGTGAGTGCATTTCACTTGTATGTTTGTGAGGTTATTGTGAATATTGTCCCAGATGGCCCCTCATGATCTTGCTTCTGTGTTTCTCTTATCGTCTCATGTTGGATCGATGTAGGACAATAACAACCCTGTGACTGTTACAGTTACTGCCAGCAGCAGAAGTTGGGTTTCTCAAGTTAAAATGAAGCTTCTACCCCAGGCTGCAGGGATTTTAGCACTTGATATTTGGAAGTCTTTGTAATGTCCCAAACCTAAACAATAATTGAATTGATTCACATTATAATCTTTGTGCGTGTGTATGTGTGTGTGTGTGTGTGTGTGTGTGTGTGTGTGTGTGTGTGTGTGTGTGACTGACTATTTTGCTGTGCATGATGATGCTCGAGCAACACTCAGTTCAATGATGCGTAGTTGTAAACATTTATTAAAACATTCAACAGTACAGAAAGAACAGTCCCACAAATGCATGTATAAGCCACCATCAATGTTCAATAAATATGAGTAAATAAATAGCATTCAAATAAAAATATATTTTGTTGAGACGAAGCAGTTCCTGAATTCCGATGAACTTCATCTTCACTTTGGATCTGCAAGAGAACACAACGACAATAACAGCAGCTGTTAAGACTCTTCACACGTTGTGATTCTGTTTATTAATGATACAAGTATGCAAAATACATTATGAAGAAAGCCTAAAGAGAATAATACACATGGAGCTATATCTTGTTTTTTACTGTTTTCTGCGGAAGTTGTTACTGTAACTTACTGCCAACAGTGTTGCACCCCAGGTAGCTCCTGGAGCCAATTCTGTCCATCCGTCGCTCGAAGCACCCTGAGGACCTCCTGGACGAGTCATCGCGGACGTTCTTGAGATTCTTCACTGAGAAAAACTTCCTGATCACTTCTTCATCCAGTCTTGTTTGAGGCTGCTGTTCATCTGCTGCCTCATCCATGTTCAGAATGTCCAGACTGTCCTTCCTTGTAGGGACGCTCTGGTCCACATTAGGAACTGACTCCTCCAATCTGTGAAGGAGCACCTGCAACACACACATATACTGTAGGCTAAGTCTTGCATAATAAAAAGAAACATGTCATTTTTGCAATGAGGACAAAGCCTTCTGGTAGCACATTCAAGCATTGTTATGCATAACAAGCAGATTAATAAGAAAGAATATAAGTATTAAGAAGAATTGGTGATCTTTTCCTACAATGAAAGGCTCCGAATAAACATTTCCTTTTAAGTTAATGTCTACTTTAGACTACAGAATTTATTATGTTCCCTTGGATCAGAGAGGCTCCAAAATCAGGGTAGCAGCTGTCGCCATGGTCCCGCTACACGTTCTGTGATGCCATGTTCAACTGCTACACTGCAGTGCCCTGCTACGTCCTGCTACGTCCTGCTGTGCCTTGTAATGCCGCACAGCGTCCTGCTATGCCATGAACTACTACAAAGAACTGCTACAAACTACTAATTTTTTCTATTTTTGTTATTGCCACTCTTCATTAACCCCAACCGGCCCGTCAGACACCGCCTACCAAGAGCCTGGGTCTGACCGAGGTTTCTGCCTAAAAGGAAGTTTTTCCTCGCCACTGTCGCACTGTTGCTTGCTCTGGAGGAAACCACTAGAACTGTTGGGTCCTTGTAAATTCTGGAGTGTGGTCTATCTGTATAGTGTCTTGAGATAACTCTTGTTATGAATTGATACTATAAATAAAAATTGAATTGAATTGAATTGAATTATTTATTAAATACTCATTACACTTATTTGCTTAGAGCACCAAATTGAACTTCAGTAACCACATGTCAAATCATAGAGTCCTATGAAATTATGCATAGTCCCTGAGGTCCATGTAGGATTGTTGAGTGTTGAGTGATACAATCTAGATATGGGATTACTAAAGTTGTCTTTTCATGCTGCTGCAGATTTCCTAAAATGTTACGCATGAGCCATCACCCATGTTCCCCAGAACTATGAAAATGTGAACTTTCCAAACCCAAAGTTTCAGAATTACTCCTTTAGAGACTCACCTTTAAGATGTCCATGTCAGTGTCGGTGAGGCCTGTGCTGATGGGGTATGTGCTGAACAGCTGCAGGTTTAGGATGAGGAGGAGGAAACAGGACAGATGCATGATTCTCTATGAGGTCTTGTTGCTCGTATCAATGGATGATGGATGGATGGATGGATGATTAATGTCTTCTTTGCCTGGGAGCTGTTTGGCTGCTAGAGCCCACAGCAGCAGCCTGCCTTCTTTTATGCATGCACATGACACACGTAAGCATGCCAGGAATTGGACCGCCATTCCTGACACCTGATTATGATAACAGAAGCTGTCAGAAACTGCTCCTTTTAAAGCGTTGTCTCTTAGATATGGGGCATTCGTATGACATAGCTGCTTCCACATGCTACTGTGTTTCAGAAACATCCTCCAACCCCCCCCCCCCCCCCCCCCCCCCCCCCCCCCCCCCCCCCCCGTACACTGGGCATTGTTGTCAATGAGCTACGGGAAGTAGTAAACTAACAGACAGTGTGACAGTGTTACTAAGTTAAGAGGGTGAACGTGATTGTGACCTGCCTTCCAAGGGCGGAACTGAATATATATATATATATATACATATATAGATATATATACATATATATATATATATATACATACTGTATATATGTACAAGAGATAATGTAGAGCAAAGCGGTTGTTATAGCGAATAGAATACAACCCCGACAAGGTGATTAGGATTAGATCCTTTTTAGGGCTCCAGCCTCCCTAAATTCATCTCAGCCCCCCTAAAAATTAGACTAATTAAAAACAAATTAATTTTTTTTAAATAAGTTAATCACAAAAAAATTAAATTAATTAATTAGTTTTCATTACAATTTTTGTGCTTCAAGTTAGAGTTTGCTAACTTGTCTGTTAGTGACAGAGGGCAATTACAGGTTCTAGGAAACAGGTTTAATATCCTGTAACCCAGTCAAGGACACTTTTCTTTTTTTACACCCCTTTATCATTTCATTTGATTCTGGTAGTAATGATTGTGTGTGTTTCGGTTTTCCTGTTTTGATGTGCATGGTTCCGATGACGGTGTGTGGTAGTCTTTGTGTTTCCCTTGTCTTGTGTCACGTTATTGTCGTCTGTTGCCGCGTGTACTGGTTTTTAGTTTTCTTGTGTGGAGTTCCCCGTGGTCTCTTTGTTCCCGTTTTTTTATCCCGCTCTTTTGGTTGGTTCCACATCCTGGACTGTGTACTGCTTCCTTCAGGACTGCTTGGGTTTGGTATGAACTTTGTTTTTTTGTTAATAAACCCTCAACCTGCGCCTGCCTGCTCTCTGCTCTTGGGTCCTTAAATTCCCCGAGTCGTAACACTCGTAGTACTTAAAGGAATTTTTGTAGTTTTTTTATCCTCTGTTCTAAAAATAAAAAAAACATATTCATTGTTGTCCAGTGAAATTACTGATGTTGATTTTTGCAAGGCACTGTATCCCGTATTCGCTATAACAACCGCCTCGCTTTACATTATCAAACAAATACCAAATAAATCAATAATTTGACACAAAATATTGATTTTAAATAGGAGTTTATTGATTCAAATATGATTGTATTGCTTCCCCTGAAGACAATAGTCTGTTCCCTCTCTATGGTTATACTGTAGTCCATAGGAACGTAAACTCTGGAGCTGTATATATTATGGGATGCTGCAGTGGTGGACTGATGACCCAGCTGCTGTTTTAATCACTGCAGGGATTGATACAACAGTAGCTGAAGCTTTGTAGCGAGCTAGCTAGCGGGCTATCGGCTACTCTAATTCCCATTAAACTCAACATCTCTGTTGACGGTGAAGTGGCTTCTTTAGGGATATTTAATTCATATTTAATTATTATGTCCTCATTAATCTTGTTTCCTTTTTGCACAGCTGCTGCCTGTTGACCCTGGCGTCGAAGAGATTCTCCTAGCTTCTAACCTTCTTCTTCCGAGCGCCTACCCTGCTAACTCTGAAACAGCACCTATCACCTATCTAGAGCCAGATACCCCCCCAGCTACGCCCAGTAACAACAGCTCTCTTCTTATTGGTCAGGGCAGTGGTTTGGTTGCTAGGATATTATTTAGTGGCCAGGAACAATAGGCCCCCAAGGATTGCTTTCAGAGTAACCTATAAGAACCTTTGAAAATAACTTTAAAGACACACTACGCCTAAATAATTACCACCTAAAAAGAGAAATAAATTCAATGTCTACTACTTGTACTTTAAATTGTGCAATTTCAAGCATACAACTTAATGATTAAAATCAACATGATTAGATTAAAATGATTCAAATACCTTAAACTACTGGTATGATACTGTATAAAACTTAATACAATGATAAAAATGATTCAAATTCAAAACCTGCTTAAAATGACTAAATTGTGACCTAATTTAAACTACACTGATCAAAACTTAATAATTGATTAAAGCGGTTGAAGGGTGAAACCTGATTGCGATAGCTGAGCTTGGATTTATTTGGAAATCTTCTTTCTTGGAGAGGAAGGAGGAGAGTGAGTTGCCCTGGCTGGGGGGGGACATTACATCCCTCTTTTGCCACAGCAACATAATCCGTTAGAAATTTGAAACTTTGTCCAAATTCTTCATAATGTCTTCATAAATCTACTGAAGAGAATTTCTGAAGTTTTCTTTAGCTTGTTGCTTGTTCAAATCCCAACTTGTCTACATCCTGTTCAGATGCTCTCATAATCACATAATAATCGTTTAAAAATCATAATCTCCTTCATTCTGTCTTACAGTAATAATTCACACTTTTAGTTGATTACATTGTAATTGTCACATTTTAACATGTCACATATTGTACTCTATATAATCAGTTGAAAGTACCTAATAATTTCTATTCTACTTATTTCTGTTATTCAGTTGGAAACAGTGATGTATGGAGGCTAAACGCACGTACCGCCGTTTATGCACCTCTCAATATTCGGAAATGGCGTTTACCCACCTCCAAAGTGCGTTTACCCACCTCTGAATAGCCTATTGTCCCAAGCCATTCTAAATTAAGCTTATGTCGTTTAGTTTCATATTGTCATTATTAGTTTCATAGGTTGTTAAACCTTACGAAGTCCATCATATTGCGCTGCATTACTGTCAGTGTTGACTATTCTCTTGCGGTGTTTGGGCTGTGAGCCCCCAGCGTTGCCTTCCAGGCAGCGCTACCTGTAATGTACTAGGATTGGGCAATGGTTGGGTGCCTTGAAGTCCCGGTCGCAGCGCGTGCCTGGAGTCAACGTTGAGGGCATAAACATCAAGCAGGAAGCGCAGACTAAGTCAAAGATTCGTCGGTCAGTGTCATACTATCCTCCATGTAGTTAATGATGAATGGGTTTGAAAATGGTAAATGTGACTTTATGTCAATTGTTGTGTCTTGCAAAATGGTGTGAAGCATTAAATATGTGTAGACTTTTGGGGACTTGAGAAGAGGTTTTGCTCTGTGTGTCAGTTTAAATATGGTTCTATGCATGTCATTTTATTGTGTTAGCAATTGGAAAAAACTGTATTCACCAACTTTTTGTTAATCATTAGTTGGTTTGAGTAATTTTGTTAAGACAAAGTAAAAAGGTCTTTGATTCCAGCTTGTTCCATGTGAATTTTGCACATATTTTTGTTGTCTCTGTTTTGTCATTTGTAAACTTTATAGATTTCACCATATATTCCTTCTTGAGTCTTTTTAACAAGAACTTTGATTAATGATAACTAATACTGATTTGTGCCCTATGAGAAAACACCAGTGATAAATTGCCTAAGCAATTTCATCAGGATACACCGGTAACCGTGGCCCCCCTTACGTGATCGCTGTCGTGTCCACCTGATCGCAGAATTATAGTTTACCCACCTCTTTTTTTACCACAAC
Organism: Etheostoma spectabile; assembly: GCF_008692095.1. Classification (NCBI taxonomy): domain Eukaryota; kingdom Metazoa; phylum Chordata; class Actinopteri; order Perciformes; family Percidae; genus Etheostoma; species Etheostoma spectabile. The sequence continues at coordinate 1,783,689 of NC_045739.1, read as the reverse complement.
ACCTCTGGTTGGAAAGTACCTTATGACTATTACATGACTCAATAGTCCATTGTTTGCACATCTGTCCCCTGAGTTATGAAGGATGGAGCGTTGAATGTTTGACAACCTGTAAGTTAACGTTGTAGCGGCGTGTAGCGTGTGGCCCATGGCAGAACACCAAATTGACAAACCTTCCCTGAAGTCACTAGCTAACGCTAGCGGTAACTTGGTTAACAGAAAGCTGAAAGCATTTCTAGGCAACCAAATATGTTCCAATAAACTTTCATCAAGTGAACATTACAATATGTGTTTGTCTAAGCTGCCAAAAGGACGGCAGTGGAATAATGATACCACACTGTGAAAATACTCCATTAGAAGTAAGGACCAGGTAGTCCAGCATTCAGAATGTTACAAAATACATTAGACTTAAGGTACTTAAAGAATCAATAATAAAAACCCACTGCTATTATATTTAATAAGACAAAACACAAAATCTGTTTTCACATTTTGGATTTTTCTCTATTGTGCGCTTTAATTTGTAAGATATTGGATAATAATAATAATAATAAGTTTCTTTGGGGGGGCTTGTTAATTTATAGACATCTGACACAAGTCAACGAGCCAGACACTTTTGATCTTTTTTCTGTTGTTTATTATTTATAACAGTATTTTACAAGCTTGTTTGTGACATCTAACCACTAAGTAATCAGTAACTGCAGTTGTCAGATTAAATGTAGTGAAGTACAAAGTATATTTCTGACATGTGGTAGATACTTTAAAGTATAAAGTAGCATAAAATGGAAATAGTTACGCTAAGTCAAATAAAAGTACCTCAAATTTATACATAAGTACACTACTTGAGTAGGGCTATGTTAGTTTTTCTTTGTTCACCACTGCTTCGGAAGGACTTTAAAAGATAAGTTGTTGTAGACAATGATTTTTCTAAAGTGAAATTAATTAATTTTAACATTGTAAAATAATTACATTTCCATTCAACATACGCTTTAATAAATGTTTATGATATGTAACAGCTGGTGGGAGGAGTGATGCTGGAACTGTGCAGTGTGCGTGGATCTTGCCTAAACACGCTTTACACACACATTTTGTGTGGATTAAAGTTGGACATGCTCATCTGTGCAATATGTGGCTTTTTTTTACACAGTAGTGCACAGTCAATAAATGAGTCAATTACATGTTGGTTGTCACTGTGGAACCAGATCCTTCAGCTTCTGGCGCCTCTGGAACCTCTGGCGCCTCTGGAACCTCTGGAACCTCTAGAGCCTCTGGAGCTTCTGGCGCCTCTGGAACCTCTGGAGCCTCTGGAATCTCTGGAACCTCTAGAGCCTCTGGAGCTTCTGGTGCCTCAGGAACCTCTGGAGCCTCTGGAGCCTCTGGAACCTCTGGAACCTCTAGAGCCTCTGGAACCTCTGGAGCCTCTGGAGCCTCTGGAGTCTCTGGAACCTCTGGAGCCTCTGGAACCTCTGGAGCCTCTGGAGCCTCTGGAACCTCTGGAACCTCGAAGCCTCTGGAGCTTCTGGCGCCTCTGGAACCTCTGGAGCCTCTGGAGTCTCTGGAACCTCTGGAGCCTCTGAACCTCTGGAGCCTCTGGAACCTCTGGAACCTCTGGAACCTCTGGAACCTCTAGAGCCTCTGGAGCTTCTGGCGCCTCTGGAACCTCTGGAGCCTCTGGAGTCTCTGGAACCTCTGGAGCCTCTGGAACCTCTGGAGCCTCTGGAACCTCTGGAACCTCTGGAGCCTCATGGAGCTTCTGGAGCCTCTGGCGCCTCTGGAACCTCTGGAGCCTCTGGGCTCAGAGATGCATTGTTTGATGTATCACATTGGGAATTGAACCCAGATCTCCCTGGTCTCTGCACCATCACCAACCACATGATGTCACATATCTGCATTAGAAGTTTTTGTATTTTTGTAGGTCAACCGCTCTAATATCCAGACTGTGACCTTATTATTATATGACTAACATATGGCGTTCTGTCCTCAGATTTAGTAAGAACTGTTTTTATTTTTAAATGTTCTATGTAAGTTAATTAGATGTGTTCCATTACATGCAGGATACGCAGGAATAGTTTGCAGTGACCTTTATTTTGGAACGCATGACATGCCACGTGTTTTACATAGTAGAAGAAGAACTATGCCTCTTTATGTGTCTATGGATGAAACATGGTATCCGAGTTGTACTCTTTATTGATTTTTCCCACGACAGCATTGGCTGTAAGTTTAGTATTTATTTCTGTTGTTACCGGCATTATTCCTGTAGCTGTAAAATTAGTAAACCTTTCATTCATTCATCATTATTCATGTTGTTTGTCGCGTTTCTCTGCTAGCAATGCTATCTCAATGTTTTTCTAGCGTTATGTGTGTGAATGTACTTTACGCTATTCGCTTTACTCTGATGTTTATGCCAGCGCTATTGTTGTGAATGGTAGTTAATACATTGTACATGTGTTGTATAGTTAAAGATAGCTTAGTATGCTATAGCTATTTGTAGTAGAATAGACTAAGCTTCTGTTTTTTTCTTTCTGTTTAGTTTTTACTCGTCAGTTTGCCCTGCCTGAAGACAATAAAAGGAGCAATGCTGCTCGTCGTCCTGGCTCGTGAATTCGAGTTTGGCTTGCTGTTAAGCTGTGTCAACGTACTGGAAGTGCATAACACATAGGGAGAACAATACATATGGATTTTTTTCATGTTTCACCAGGTTTTTATCTTTTATCGGAAGGTTTTAGACTTTTTTAATTTCTATAATTTTACACTCCTCACATCCATTTTTTTAAATTATTATTATTGGTTCTTTGTGTCCAATCAATAGGGTGACCAAACGTCCTCTTTTGACCAGACATGTCCGCTTTTTACGCAGTCTCCGGGGCGTCCGTGTTGGGGGGCGGGGTATAAATTCATGAAAATGTCCAATTTTCACTGTTTTTCATGGGACCATTAGTATTAAGCGTGTTAAATTGACTGGCACTTGCACGCAATACCACGGTACTTTGTTGTGTGACGTAATTCCAGAGATATTATATTTTATTACATATTATGCTAGCACATTTGTTTCAGTGTCTAATAAAGGCGCTGGAGATCTCAAAGCTCACATGGACACTGAAAAACCTGGTCTTATTACAATGAAAAAGGTTTTAACAGATATGGATTTTGAAGCTGACACAGAATACTGTATGTCATATTTAGAACATAATTTCATAGTTATTTATTTGAAAAGAGCGCTACTTTTTTGTTTTTGTTTTTGTTTCAGGTTGTTACAGATTTGATTTTATTGCATAAGTTATTTTGAACCATTGAGGCATAATAAAGCATGTTTTAAGGAGAAGCTTGTCTGTATTTGGGTCTTGAGGCTGAGTGTCCTCGGTTTTTGGAAATCAAATTAGGTCACCGTACTAATCAAGAGATGTGTTGTGTGTCTCGTATCGTCATGGCTGCAGCAGGTTGCCTTTCATGAGTCCAGTATAACTTGTCATCTTGAAACTTGAAATCAGTCGCGTGCAGTCAATCACGTTACCCAACCAAAACATAAGCTGTCCATATGTGATTCAAAAATTACCTGCGTCACGTGTTCATTTTCAAACCATGGCGTCTTTTCCAACTCAATAAAGGTCAAATTCCACATGCAACTTCTGACATCAGATGGTAATGTAAAAATGAAATTATTATGAATGACTGACACATTGGTTTAATAAACGTGCACCCAGTATGACAATGTTCTCTGAAAATGAGCTTTCAAATGTGCCCAGAAAAGAATCACAGACTCAGCTATTATGCAAAATAATTATTTTACTACAATGAATATCTATAAGAAGGCAGCTCTACTTTATCCAACAGAAAAATAAAAATAAATAATAAATACATTTACAATAATTTATTTTTTAATAGTTTACATATGGGAACGGAAATCACAGCTCTGAATGAGGACCATGGACGGGAGAGACTTCAGTACCCGCCCTTTGACGTGTGACTGTGAGAGGAGCCCGGCGGTTGGTTAGGGTCACACTGATGTGCAGATGAGCACCCCCGAGTCGTCCGCGCCTGTCGACAGAACAAAAACACATTATTACACCAGATTCAAATATTTCTGCCATAACTGCAGCCGCTGCCCTGATGCCCTTGAGCAATGAGCCATTTCACCTGCAGCAGGGGCGAGTCTAGGATCAGAGCTTTAATGAGAATGTGACATGGATACAGTGCCTTGCAGAAGTGGTAATCCCCCCCCCCCACCACCACACCCCCTGCTAAATCAGTAATTTCACTGGATAACAATGAATGCATGCATTTATTATTACAACAGAGGATAAATGCAAAATAGGAAACATATTAAAAAAAAACTACTACTACCACTACTAGAATCATTTTAAATGATAATGACATGTAAAAAAAATGATCATGTTCTTAACTTGGTTACAGGATATTAAGCCTGTTTCTTGGAACCTGTAATTGTTTGCCCTCTGTCACTAACAGACAAGTTTGCAAACTAAAATTGTATAAAAAAAAAAAGTATTAAAAAATTAGTTAATTAATTTTCTTTTTATTAATTTATTTTTAAAAATTAGTAATTTTTTTTAGGGAGGCTGAGATAAAATTGAGGGGGGCTTGAGCCCCCCTAAAAAGGGTCTAAATGCCCCTGCTCCAGCAGCTCCAGTACAGATGCTCAGTGGCACCATTAACGATAAAGGGTTTTGATGCACTTTTATTTCAATGCAATTAATTACAATGAACTCTTTCTGAAATACATCACCAACTATTCATGTGAACAATTTTAAACAATTTTATGAATCTGCATTCTTCAGTTGGCCCTTTTGTTCATTAATCCCAATAGTTTTCCTTTGTTTTCTGCTTTGGGCATGTGAGTGAATATAATAGAAAGCCTTTTATTGTCACTCTACACATGTACAATGAGATTAAAAACTCCTTTTCCAGTGCCGACATGTATGTACGTAAAATAAAAATAACAACATGGAATAAAATAAAAAAAGGTTATTTAAAAAATATGGCTTTATATATAGTGCATTATGTTCCACCTGTTGTTCAATAACATTAGCATAATAAATGTACTGTATGTGTCTGTTTTCCTAGTTGTGTAAAGCCAACTTCTTTTATTATATTAGGCTATATAGTCATGTGCAATAACTGTAGTAGTTACTTGAAGATAAATTGATTTTTTTCTACACTATCACATACTGCATTTTGTTATTTTTTTATTCTACAAATAACCTAATCCCTTCCTGTAGGCTAGAGTGGAATAAGAAATTGTCATCTATTTATTATTGGCACATATTTGCCCACACCTAATTGACATTATTACTACCTTTGCTTCACCTTATGAAAAGAAAGTTATAGAAAACTCTATTTTCCGACTCGTATTCCCTCTGTTGCTGTTGAGGATTTCATATATCTTTCCCCAGTTCCTACCTTCAGCTTCAGCATCCCAGTCCGCTGAAGGACCCGATCCTCTCTAGCCGGACCCCGAAGCAGCTCCTCAGCCCGCCCTTCTTGTACCGGCTCCACGAGCGCTTGGAGGTCCTCATGAGGTCCTTGAAGAGACGCGTGGGGTCGTTTTGTTTAGCAGCCAGTGCCGAGTTGTCGGGGTCGGAGGAGTCCCACGGGTGCTGCTCTGGAGCTCCGAACACCGACTTGTCTGCGCGTGCATCCTTCCCCCCCACCTCCATCTCCTCAGAGGAGTAATATGGCGCGGCGTTGATCTCCTCTTCTAGAAGCTGCTTTAAACTCTGTGTGTGTGTGGGGGGGGGGAGCACACAAACCTTAGGATATTTAAGACTTAAAACATTTTCCTCATAATATTATATTTCCCTGAAACATAGTGTAGTCGTGGTAGTTATACCGCTGCAGTGCAAATACACAATAATAATGAACTCATCTTTTTTTGGCTACTTCACAAATCTATAAATATTAAAAGATATTTGATGTAGGCTACAGTAACTTTATTGTTAGATGGACTAATTGTTGGCCTATGGCCTCTCCATGTCACGTTGTTCCCCCTCAGTCAGAAGGTGAACTTACCTGTAGATCCGAAACGGATTTGGCTCCTACGAAATGAAGCAGTAAAAGCAGAGATAAACAGAAAACGGAGATATTTGGGTTCATTTTCTTGTAATTTTCTTTTTTTTTCTGTAAGGACAAGCTGACGCGCGACACAGTCCTCCTTGCTCTTCTGTCTTGCGCAATGGCCAGGTGGCTCCTTTATAGGCCTACCGATGTTCCATCACGATGCCTTGGGGGGGGGGGAATTAACGAGGTGTGACTAATGCCCCCACACGTGGGAGTAAAGGCTGACTTGGCTGTTGGAACTGGGGGGGCTGGTGTTTACAGGTTCAAACTGCTCTGAAGCTCTGAAGCACAGGCGACATGCCTGGAGACCCGAGGATAAGGTCTTGGGTCGCTCAGATCCGGAATCAGGACCCACACCTCAAACCAAAAAAAGTCAGACTGAAACTACACATGGACCTTTTCAAAATAAGGTGGTGGACTGGTAGATGGAGAGGTGCCAGTTCACCTCCTGGGCACTGCTAAATTGCTCTTGAGCAAGGCACCGAACACCCAACTCCTTGGACTGCCTTTCCATGGGTAGCCCCCCCACTCTGACCTCTCCCCATTAGTGCTTGTATAGGCATCTGTGTTTAATAACAACAGAGTGTAAATTGTAATT
>NC_045739.1:1771780-1777015 GCF_008692095.1 Etheostoma spectabile | reverse complement strand
GTGGGACTAATAAAGGATACATTATTGTGATTATCATTATTATATCATTGTTGGGGGTCTGGGTGTCCTCCCCAGGGAAGTTTTGAGCATCTGAACAACTTCATTCTGGAGCTTTCCTAGTGCGTGTAGTGCATATGCCTGCGTATCAAGTAGACTACCTCACTGGGTGATTTAACTTTAGCTGCCGACACTTTCTCCGCAGGGATTAATAGGAAACGGTCTGTGGTTAACCTTGACCTAATATCACCTGAGAAATTTCCTCTTTTTTTGTTTAGTTCTTTCTTTGTGGGATTTTAACAGATAATCCAAACTGGGAATTTTGCAGGTGATTCTGCATAGACTGTGTCCCTAATTTTTACGTCATGTTTGGTTTTTGAAATTGCCTTATAATTGTGCCCATGCTCTATCAACAGGATGACATCCCTCAGTTTACAGTCCACCAGTGTGATTGTTAAAGTGCCCATATTATGAGAAAGATTTGTTGTTGTTTTTTTGTGTCTTTGGTGCTTTCACACAACATCCATGGTGTTCTGAGTGAGATCCGGTTTCTGAATGTCCTCTGTCTTCAGTCTCTCGGTGAGTTGTTTAACATCTGCACAGCTTTCTACGTCACTAGCCGAGACAAGGTGGCTAACTGTAGCATGCTAGCTCGTTCTCAATGGCTAAACACTGCTCCAACAGCCACTACTAAACCATAATTTCCATAAGAACTACTTCCTGTCCCTTTTCTGCAAGCATTCCACAAGTGGCCCTCGTCTAGAAGAAGTCTCCAAGCTAATCCTGTCTTGGACTGACCAAAACTGGAGAAAGAGTTATCTAGCTGATGGGATCTTACCTAGCTACTGAGCATGTGCAGCTCCCATAGGATAGAAGTGGGATGTCTCACTCTGTAGCTAAAACAGAGACCTCAACACCCAGGGGGAAAACAAGATCTGCAGCAATGTGCAGTACAACAAAAATATGGTGTTTTTTAAATTAAACCATGGAAACTTATTCTGGTACAACCTCAAAATACAGTTATGAACCTAAAGATGAGCATAATATGGGTGCTTTAACATATTGGCATGTTCCTTCTAGACTTAGATTATCTTCCTTGACAATGTTTTTGAAATCTTTTCATTCTACAATATCAGTGCATAGCATTAACAGAATAGTCAAGATAGTCTATATTCAAGTGATTTTAGGTGATGGAACTACAGCTGCTGGCACTTGTTAGATGAGTTACTCCTCCATCCACCACCCACGTTATATTTCACATTGCAACATGGAGGGTACACTATCAGTCTTACATGAACAGAAAATGCTTCTGGTAATCCAAATTGCAGTAAAAATGAGAAAACAAGTAAGCTTCTCCTCAAAGTAATATAATACAAATGGTTCACAAATGGTGAAATCCACTGTGAATCCATAAAGTATTACATTTGGAACTGATTTTGACTCCTTTTTTATCAGATTTTGTCACACTTGTTATGACTAGCCTGCAGTTTGGTCTCAATTTCTGTGCAAATTTAGGCTATTGTCCTAAGCCTTCATGAGTTATCTCAGACAAAAGAAAGTCGGATGCTTTCTCCACTTCCTGCCTTGCTACTGAGTGTGAACAGAAGTAGTTTAAACCAACCGTTGCTGTCACTTTTCTCTGTCTTACCTCACAAATACTCTCAGGGGCTGATACAGTGTGTGCACCAGTGTGTTTTTGTGTGGGTGCTTTCCTTGTGTTTGTACTCCTGAGCCTTCAAACTCCCATCATGCCCCCCTCCCCCTTCCCACCATCCAGACAGGTTCCGGGGGTAAATGATGACCGATTAGCCCTGGACCCTGTGAAGCTGAGCACACTGTGTGGAGGTGGTTGGAGGCTAATTGGCATTTCACCACGCTTCTCAACTGGAGGGCTATCACAGGAAATTGACTCAGACTTCAGGGCAACAGTTAACGTTCCACATGTTTAGAAAGAATCCAAGCTCTCCTAATTCGATCTGTTGGTCCTGCCACACACACAGATGAGATGCTGTCAGAGAGATGTAGTCAAAAATGTCATGTAGATTTTAGTGTTTTGTACAGTAACACCAAAATATGTTTCTGATTAATATCTGATTTTGACAGTTCAATTGCAGTTCAGGAGCAGTCATCGACACTGTGTTAGAGACTGCTCTGCTCTGATTGGTTGTTAATCTTCTGGAGCTGGAAAATTCATTAGGAGCCCAAGGGGAGGCTTGATTTTTTCACAGATTATCTGTCTCATGTGCTACTATATATACTATACTACTATATAGTGACAGCTTAAGCAAATATGACAAAAAGTATCAAAAGTGCTCAATAGGAAAACAAATGACCCCTGTATCACAAACAGGCGTGTGAAAGTAGCATAGTGCTGTAGTTGGTCAGGGTGAAGGTCATTTTTAACTGTTTTATATATTATTTAAATGTGCCCTGCCACACATTTCAGTAATATCTGAAGCTCTACCATGGACTCTGTGACTTGGTTACCATGGTTACCTTGTTTCAAGCCATCCCAGCGTGGTATAGAAACCCTGCAGGAAGACTCAGCTCTGTTTGGACCAGTTCTCATTAATATTATGCTGCTTGACTCTGATTGGCTAACAGCTAGCCAATGAGAGCCTGGCTATCAGCATCCTTTACCCAGCTCATGAATAGTAATGAGCTCAGGGAGCATGACATCAGACTGACCAGCTGTTGGGATTGGTCTGATTTCTCCTATTTCTATTCAATGGCTAGAGCTGACAGAGGAGGTAGAAATTCATCTTCACATTCACAACATATAACACACACACACACACACACACACACACACACACACACACACACACACACACATATGGACCTCACAGATTTCAAATAATGCAATTAATAACGGTTTGGTGAAGCAGGGAACCTTTAATACGATAAATTATAACAATGCATTGTGTTAATATATTGTGCATGAAAAAGCAATTAACTATAGATGTTAAATAAATGCAGTGCAGTACAAAGTACAAAGTACAATATTTCCCTTTGAAATGTAGTGTTATAATGTAGTATAAAATAGAAATACCCAAGTAAAGTACAGGTACCTCAAAACTGTACTGAAGTACAATTCATTTGAATTCAATTTTGTTTATAGTATCAAATCATAACAAGAGTTATCTCCTGACGCTTTACAGATAGAGTAGGTCTAGACCACATTCTATAATTTACAAGACCCAACAATTGTAGTAATTCCCACAAGAGCAAGTATACAAGACTTGAGAAAATGTACTTTCCACCCCTGCAAATGTGTGTGGATTAGGTTTAGATGAATATACAGTGTTTGTGGGCTTTAAAGTCAGAAATAGTTTATTGTGTGTCAGTCACTGATTAACACTGATTGATTGTGCATACACCTTATTGTATTCCAACAGAGGTTTAGTGTTGTGTTACGTAAGCTTTTTCAAGCCTAAACATTAATAAAAGCATTGGTTCTCAAAACTCAATCATTTGTTGGAACATTTTAGTTTAGTTTGACATTCAATGAGTGCTTTTAATGTCAAAATAATTTGTTATTGTTCCGAATAACAATTTGTTCCATGTTAATGCTCTGTTACGAGGACAGGTGCCAATATTTAGCAAAATGTAGATCTCTACATGTAGGTCTCTACAGCTCCAGAAGGACTGAGCTTTGCTACTACTAGTTTTCACTCCTTAGCCAGTTGGTAAGCCTGGCTGACATTTAAACCTCGTAACGGTCACCCAGATGAAAAATGTACATTCCACCCTCACACCGTTCCCCTCCATTAAAGGCCTTAATTAGTACATGAATGCCTTATCATCTAAACAATGGAGCTTGATGAACTTAGGCAAGGAATTTTAAATTGAAAGGCGGACATAGTCAGCCCTTTCTGTCTGACGACACAGCGTGGTTCCCAGAGGCTTGTCCTTCAGGAGCAACTCCCCACTGAAATGACCAAACTATTAATCCTTTTGCTAGAAATGATTGATAATGAGAAAATATTTTTTTTCTTCTTTCTCCCAGTTCTGTAGAATACTGAAAAATGCATGGTTAATGTTTGCCCTTTTTAGCCACACTAGGAATAGCAATGTCAATCAGTGGATCAATATCCATACCCGGGGGGGTATAGTTCAGATTAAAATATCTACCCAAATATTGTATCGACTGTATGGATTGTACAGATATTCATGGTCTCCAGAAGATGACTCCTAACATTTCCTTTTGCAGCTTCAACTGGTAGACAATTGTAATTTGGTGTGAAATATCCTGGACTATTGGATGGATTGTCATAACATCTGGTACAGTCATGTTCTCCAGAGGATAATCACTTAAAAGATCCTCTGACTTTACATCTAGCGTCTAGCGTCCAATAATTTATGACCGAATACATGGAGTATTAAATACCTTCCCGTCTTCCCTAGCTGTAATTTGCGTTCATTGCTAATTAAAAATTGTTAACATTTTAACACACTAAACCAAACCTTTTTGCACAAGACGCTACATAACAAAACAAAGACCAGGTTATGTGTGAGAGAAAGAGAAGAGAAAAAAAGTAAAATCATGTAAAACAAGTAAAACAAGTAAAATTGCCATTTAAAGAGCGTAGTTTCTGTCGCCCCCATGAGGAATTCTAAGTAATGACAACAGAACTGTTGGCGCGTCCACATGATACAAGCCTTCCGTGATCGTGCCTCCCCCCACCTCCTCCACATAGTTACTAGTAGCCAAGGAGGACACGGAGGATGAAAACAACATGATGGACTCTTCAGAAGAGGTCATCACTTGAGAATCTACGTGGGAAAGTCGCCGGACAACAGAGAGTTGTGTGGAGCTGATAGTCTTAATTAACTTTGTAGCAACTCATCTGGCAATGGCTTGAACATAACAGAGGTTTATTAAGGTCTAATATGTGATATATTTACTGTATAAATCCAAAAATGACCCCAATGCATCAGTAGATATTAAGTAAACATATTAAGTTGAAATACCATCTTTTCTGACAACAATGCTAATGCTAGTATTTTCTCCTTTTGAAATTTCCGTTCCGTGATGGAAATGTGTTTTGGCCTGTGTGTTGGTATCAACTGGCCATTTGGACAGCCAGGCCGGGTTGCCAGATCTATACCTGTAAACACGTAAAGCCAGCGTGCTACAGCTGTAACGTTAGCACAGCCATGAGAGCAGCAAACAAACTCATGTAAAGGACAAACTATTCACATTTCTTCAAAAAAAGGCCCAAGTATATGCCAAAT